>NC_058133.1:393984646-393996144 GCF_016433145.1 Gracilinanus agilis | reverse complement strand
TTTTTTTTTTTTAATCACTCTCAGATTTGGTTTCATTTGTAAAATGAGCACAATGGACTAGGGGACCTCTAATGTCCTTTCTAGCTCAAAAATATATATTCCTATGGTCGTTTGGAGGATTCAAAGAGAATATCAAGAACATTAAAAACAACTGCCTTTCATTGAAATTGGGTGAGGAATACATAGTGAGAATAGATTTAGAGACATATTAAAAATTGTACCATCAAGTGAATAAGTATGTGGGAATTGCTCAAAAGCCTCTTTATCTATCAGAACAATAAATTTTGTACCCCCAATATGAACAAAATATGAGTTAGGACAAGATACTGCAAGAAAAAAGACATAGTTTATTCCATATCAGATGGAAGCTTCTGTAATGACAGTTCTCTGGATTCTCAATAGCCTTTTCCTTCTTCTGTAAAAGTTTAAGGAAGATAAAATGGATAACTTTGATAGGGAAATATAGCAGGGTGAATCATAGGGGTGACCAAGAAAATTTTCTAAAGACTTTATATGCTAACATTTTCATACTGGCAAAACATCCAATTATGGAAATAGGAAAAACTTTCTACAATAATGCTAAACTACATTCACAGAGAACTTTATAGTTTGCAAATGTTTTCATAAACATTAACCTATTGATTCTTCATGACAACACTAGGAGATAGAGTGAACAGACATTAAACTCATTTTTATAGGGAAAGAAACTGAGATAACTAGAGCCTAAACAACTTGTCCAAGGTCACATAGCCAGTAAATGGCTTTGCCAAGAGTCAAACTCAGATCTAAATCAAGTCTAGGGCTCTCTTGTCTCTAATTACATATATATATATATAATATATAATCATATATGATTATCATATCATGGAATATGATCAAGGAAATCATATCAAGGAAATGCTGCCACATTTATAACAAATCAGTCACTAACAACTACTCATTTTTGAATAAAGGAAAATATTGTGGTTTATCCAGGTTCTGAGGATTCAAGAAGATAGGCCAAACTAAAATTTGACAGTATCAATGGAAATAAAATATGGCTTTGCAAATTTCATGGATAATGTGACAGGTGACCTTCATCTTCTAGTTTAACTAATGCGTTTCCTCACCAAATTCTTGATAAAATTATAAATATTTATGTTGGGACACTCAAGTTTAATTAGAGGAAAATCTTATCTCTCTTTAGTAAAATTAAATTTATTATGGCTATGTTAATATAACAATGTACCATCTTAGATAAGAGGGCTTCCTTTACTAGGTCTTGAGGTCAAACAATGAAAGAATTGTCAAAATCAGGCTGGTAAGTAGATTTTGTTCCAGACTATCATTGAATGAGTAATAATAATGTTTCTTATTTATAGAGTGTTTTAAGTTTGTAAAGTGCCTTGTAAACATTTTCGCCAAAACTTTACAAATAACTTATGAGACAGCCATTGCAGGCATTATTATCTAAAATTTACCAATGAAGAAACTGAGACTTAGAATAGTAAAGTGACTTGCCCAATGTTATATAGTTAAGGGCAGGATTTGAAACCAGGTTTCCTGGTTCTAAGACCAATACTCTTCATTGAGTGATGCTTGAAAATTCAGTAACACAAATCCAAGTAATTTTTAATCATCAATATCATCACCATGGGCAACCAACACTACCACGATTTGTTTAACATGACTTTGAAATGGAAAATAAAACATGATTCCTAGTTGCTGATTCTTTGAAAGAATAATACTTGAAATGAGGATAAAGATTAGTGCCTGGCGTCAGGTACCATGTGTACCTCTCAGATAAATAGCAGACCTTGCTAATTTTGTACTAATGAGCTAAAGAACAGATTTCCTATTAGAGTTGGAGTATTTTAGAGATCTGACTTCCCGTGCAATGGATAAAACCTTTCTATAGGACCATTGGCATATAGCTTTCTAGTTGATTATTCTTTTTAGCCCTTACCTTCTTAATATTAATTCTAAGTCAGAAGATCAGCAAGGGCTAAGCAATTTGGGTTAAATGATTTGCCTAGGGTTACATAGCTAGGAAGTGTCTCAGGCCAGATTTGAACCCAGGTCCTCCCAACTCTCTCTACTGTGCTACCGACTTGCCCCACTAGATTACTTTTTAATACTCTGAGTTGCTTCCCTGTGAGCAAATCCCTTCATTTTGGGGTATTTCTAGTTGCTAGAAAACCTGTTGTTTTATTGATATAAAATGTGTCTTACTTTGTAATCTGAATATTGAGTACAGTGCCTAGCACATAGTAAGCATGTAATAAATGCTTGTTAATGGACAGCTACATGGTTCAATGGAAATATATATATATGTATATATATATTTATGCACACACATGTATATATTTCTTACATATAAGCGCATACAGATATATATCATTATTTTCTTAGGCTATTAAATATCTCACATTTCTGAAACCATTAGACATGGTTTCTGATCTCTTTAAACTGATTTTCCCCTTTTGATGTAATTGCTTGCCACTCTTCCTTCTAAAATGTTTTACTAAAAGCTAAGCACAAAATTATGAATGAGATTTTATCAGCAATACAATTGTCTATATCTTTAACATAACTTAAAATAATGTTATTTTCTAACAGCCATTTTCCTGTGTATTGCTCAAAACTCTTTAATAGTTCCTTGTTGTTTATGATGGAACAGTCACACTTCTCAACCTGTTGTGCCAGGCACCACAAAACCTCAATCTACCCTATCTTTGCGTTTTTATGTTATATCCTTACATATACTTCATGTTTCAGTCAAACTGGCCAAGTGTCTTCTCTCCCTCTCTACCTCAAACTCTTATACTTATTCCTTGTCCATGTAGTTTCCAATATTTAGAGGTCAGTCTCTTTCCTAAGCATTCAATTCCTATCATTAATACTGCTCCTCCTAATTCCTTCTCCAGTTAATGATGACCTTTGTTTTCTCAAACCTCTCAACACATTCTGCATCTCTCTTAAGCCCTTATTATATATTATTTCATACCAGAGTTACTTGTTAATAATATTGTTATTTATCAACTCTAATGGTTCCTTGTTGCCTCCAAACAATTAAAGATTTCTCTGTTTGGCTTTTAAGAACCTTCATAATTTGGTACCATCTTATCTTTCCAGCCTTCTTACAACTTAAAGCCCCCATGTACCCTGCCAACATAACTTGTGATTGGTGACACTGGTATTCTTGCTTTACATAATATTTTGTCTTTTAATTCTAGGCATTTCATTGGTTATTACCCATTCCTGGAACTCTCTTCCTCTCCATGTATGACTTTTGACTTCACTGGCTTCCTTCAGCTCTCAGCTAAAATCTCTCCTTATACAAGAAGACTTTCCCAGTCCTTAATCTTAGTGCCTCCCTTTGAGATAATTTCCAATTGGTTCTGGATATATATTGTTTATAAATATTTGTTTATGTGGTGTTTCCCTTACTAGACTATAAGTTCCTTGAAAGCAGGGGAATAGTTTTTTTTTGTTTTTGTTTTTTCCCTCCCTCTTTCTTTCCCTAGAATTTAGCTGAATGTCTGTCTGTTGGCAGGTCATCTAATAAATGTCTGTTAACTTGACTTGACTTGTATATTGTCAGAGTCTCCTCACAGAAGGAACTATGTTTTATATAAAGGCTTTCTACCAGCATCTAATGAAATAGTTTCATATAATAGATGATCAGTAATCTTTGTTGAAATTGTTGGCATTAATATGTTGGTTCATTAAAACAACTAGTTATTAATTAACAAATTGTGATTAACCAACAACACTTACCACACAACCCCCAATTTTTTTGCACGTAAACACATTTATCTTTTTCCCATCCTTCATGTATAGAATGACATTTTTCATTTTAAAGATAGGATATTACATTTATACCTATAATATGTCATCTCATTGCTTTGGATCTTATGACTTGGCCTTCTGAGTTCATTCTGTATTCCAAACTTGTCAACCTATATTAATCCTAAATATATTAACCTACTAACTATGACTCCAAGTATTGCATCCTGTGCTAATTTATTCAGCTATTTCAAATGAAAGAATATATGTAATTCACTTTGAAAATAGTAGTTTAATATTAGCTATTGCCATCATCTAGGTTTTCATTGAAAACTTTTCTTTTGAGTGGAAATCAGAAATGGATATTTTGAAATAATATGTGTGGTTTTTGCTTTTTGAAAATCTTGATGTAGATACACTTGTAGGAAGTTGATTATTTTTTCAATCTAATGACTTCTATAAAACACCTTAATTTTCCCAGTAACACGTTCTTATTCAAAATCTCAGGTACAATTACCCAGATGGCAATCTTCCAGATCAACAAGGCAAATGTTGAGGACTTTGGAACAGCTATCTGTTCATCTTGGTACTTACAGAATGTTTTAATCTACTAGGAATCTTCTCTATAAAGGTGTAGTTGACTTCTCAGGAAAAAAAAATTGGCCCTTTTGGTCTTGATTTTGGATGATTTAAATAGTGTACCCAAAGTGAGGTTAGTAAAATGCCTCCACAGTGCCTTTAAATAGTTCTGTTTGGATTTAAACATTCCTTGATAGTGCTGGAATACCAAATGCAGCAGCTCTGTGCCAGGATTCCAGAACTAGAAAATGAAGTCAATTATAAACAGAGAGTGAAAAGCACCATTATCTTTTAAGTTGAGTAAATTTTTTAAAGACATAAATCCTAAAGACTGTCAAGCTTTCAAGAATTATGCAGCAAGAGCTTGATATTGGGAAAAGCGCATACAATCTAGATGGGAGAGATTGGAGTATCTGGATTCAAATCTCATCTTCCGTTTACTCTATGGACAACTTTGACCAAGTCATTTAATTCCTTAGTTTCTTAATCAATAAAGTAAGAGGGATGGGTTGGAAGACTTCTCACATCTCTTCCTAAATCTGGGATCTTGTAAGACTAAGCAATGAATTTGTAACTAAATGACCTGGATTTGAATCTTAGCTCTCTTAATTATTAGTTGTGCTGTGGATATTGTTTGGCTCTTTTATCATGTTCAAATCTTCATGACCCCACTTGGGTTTTCTTGGCAGAGATACTGGAGTGGTTTGCCATTTCCTTCTCTAACTCATTTTACAGATGAGGAAACTGAAGCCAATAGTCCAGGGTTGCACAGCAAGTAAGTGTCTGGGATCATATCTGAACTCAGGTCTTCCTGACTTTAGTCCTAGAACTCTACACAGTGAGTAACCTCCTTTTCCTGTAACTAAGGTAGCTTTTTGGGTAACTAAGTGAAAATCACTTAACCTCTTTGGATCTATGTTTCTTCTTATGTAAAATGATGGATTGCCCCAGATGATTCAGCTTTGCATCCTATGAGCCTGTGGTCTAGGGCAAGAAAGGTGTTTACTGTATGTCATAAATACATAGGTTATCTTTTACATTTAAGAAGTAAAAGTTAAAAAAGTTAACTTCTACATCTCAGTCCTCATTAGCACAAAAACTGAATGTCATGAAATGGTTTCATGTCCTAAATTCATACCCTTTATGTCACATATCTGGGATCACATGGTTAAGTGATGCAAGAGACCTCAGATATTATCTAGTCTGCAGGCAGTGAGGTGGCTCAGTAGATAGAAAGTCAAACCTAGAGACAAGAGGACCTGGTTCAAATCTGGCCTCAGCTATGTCTTAGCTGTGTGATCCGGGACAAGTCACCTAACTCTAGTTGCATAGCCTTTACCACTTTTCTGTCTTGGAACTAATACTTAGAATTGATTCTAAGACAGAAAGTAAGAGTTTTTTTTTAAATGAAGAAATTTTCTTATCTGGTGTTCTTAACCTGGGGTCTGTGAACATTTTTTCCCCTTAAATATTTTGTGAACTACATTTCAGTAAAATTAATTTCCTTCATAATCATATGTATTTTATTTTATTCATTTTCAAAAATTATTCTGGGAAGGGATCCATAGGATTCACCAGTCTGTGACATTAAAAAAAGGTAAAGAACCCAGAAATTAAATTCCATTTTATAAATGCAGAAACTGAGGTCTCAAAAAGGGGATGAGGCTTGCCCAAGATACAAGATGGTAAAGTAGTAGAAATGGGATGGGAAATGTTTCAAATACAGAGTGTTTTCAACTAATCCATTCTTTTTCTCATCAGAATAATTAATAATAATCATAATCCTAATAAGTCACATTTCTGTGTCACTTTAAGGTTTGTGAAGTATTTTGTCACATATTTGCACAAGAAAAGAAGGGGAATAAAGAAGGTCCTGTTACTGCACAAGTCATGCCATCCTACCTACGTCAGTAGTTTCTTTTACAGAAGGTCTAATAAAACAGGATTGATGGCTCTTAAAAGTAGGAGGTAGAGCAAGGCTACTCTCCAAGACATAGCTGGATTCCATTATTTAAAATATCTGTGCCCTGCTCTGTCCTGTGGCAGGGGCCCAAATATCCCAGAGTGGTTGGAGCAAGCTGGGCACAGACACACAGTTTACAGCCAAGTTTTGTGATGGAACAAAGTGTAAAATAACACTGCATCTTAATTTTAGGACAAACAGGGGAGACCTTTCTGTCTCATGAAAAACTATAAAGCAAGGAGATTTATGGGACCCTGGTGTATCTTGGGTGCTTCCAGTGCTGATAAAACCTATAATGAGAGATATTTATAAATGCTATTATGTAGCCTTTATTTAGCATTTCATTCCTAAAAGGTTTCATAATCAATGTGATTAGTTCCCTTCTCTGAATATGTCAATTTTCTATTGTTCAGGACTCTAGATATCTATCTGCAGTCAAGTGAATACTTTTAGGATCCACATATTTCTAAAGCAGAAAAAAAAACCTTCTAAAGAAAGTCATTTGAGGGAAAGGAAGTGTAATTGTGCTGAATATTCACTCTAATGGATTCCTAGGCACACATACCTCAGAAGGTCAAAATAAATGACACACATGTATTCTAAACTCTACTCAATAATTACTTTCAGGCAACTCTTGATGATATAGACTAAGAGTGAGAGCAATGGTAGAATGGCCAAGTGCTGGGGAATTCCAAAGTCACTTTAGTTTTGAAATGTGTGTATGTGTTACTTAAATTTGAATGGGCTTGTGATGAATCTTCTGGGAATTCAGAATCCTTCAAATAAAATTTTAAAAAGCCATGTGGGGAAGGCATGATTCCAAAAGAATTCAGAAGCTGTCCAGCATTCCCATCTAGCCTCCTTGTTCTGAATTGTTCTCCAATGCCTTTTCCCTGTGGAAACAGGATCACCTTTCTGATGAAGGCTGAGCCCAGCTGGAGATATGCTTGGTTTACCTTCCTTGAAATTTGCAGGGGGTGAGAAAAAGGTGTTTAAGTGTTTGAGTTTCAGAGGTCTGTTAGCAGGCTACACTATGTGCTCTGAAGTAAAAGGAAACCTGAGCTAGGGGAGTGGTGCCCTAAATACTTAAATATATATAGGAGAACTTGGAAGTAAGATTTTCTTTTCAGAAACCACAAGGTAGACACTTCATATCAAATCATTAAACTGGGTACAAGGCTCTGTCTGAGGTCTGGGAATACAAAAATTAAAAACAACAATAAGGACAAAACATAATCTTTGTCCCAAGGGTCTTCTCCAATAAAGAGGACAGACATATGCATAAATAATCATGAATCAAGGTCATAAGGGCAAAATGGAGATCCAAGCCAATTGATATAATACATTTCAGAAGTGAGAGAGTAGAATTCAAATCAATTTGCCCAATATTTAAAGTCCTACGTAAGTCACTCTATCTTTCTAGCTTTCTCATATTTTTTCCTTCCTTTATTTTTTTGTTAGTCAAATTAATCCAAAAACTATGTCCTGAACACCTTACATGTCTCTCATCTCCTTGTCTTTGCTTATACCATTCCTTGTGTGAGGAATGTTCTATTCTTCTTTTGAGGCTACTCTATTCCTTTTAAAGCAAGAGTTCTTAACATCCTTTTTGTTATGTGTCATAGACCTCATTGGAATTCTGGTAAAATCTTTTGAATCCTTCTCAGAATAATGTTTTAAAATGCATAAAATAAAATACATATTATTACAAAGGAAGCCAACTTTATTGAAATGTAGTTAATGAAATAAAAAAAAAGATCATGAATTTGGAGTTAAGAATTGCTTTATAGGGTTTCCTGGTTAACTCACATTTGTCAATGAGTTCTTGGGGTCCTATTTTTAATAAGGAGCATAAACCCTAAGAAAAGTAAGCAGGAACATAAGGGTCCTAGAGATCATGTCATATGAGGACTGATCAAAGAAACTGTGATTTGTGTAGCATTAGAAAGGGAGATTTTGCAAGAGCAGATGAACATGGGGGTGAAGGCAGCAGGAGAGTTGTCAAAGAATTTAAAGCCAGTCAGAGGGAAGAAAGACTAGACTTGTTCTGTCTGGCCTTAGAGAAAAGAACAAAGAACAATGGTCCAAAGTTTTAGACTGTTAGATTTTGGCTGAATGTGAGGAAAACCTTAGTAAGTTAAAAGTCTTCCCTCATGGAGGCTCAATGACCAAATCATTTTGCAGGGAAGATTCCTTTTTCTAACAGGTTGGATTTGGTGGCCTCTAAGACCCCTACAATTCTAATTCCAATACAGTGAGGGCAGTATCTTGATTTATTTGCTATTTTCAGATTTATTAAATTGGAGAAGCAAATGTATCTAGTTTGGTCAATATGCCATAGTAAGATATTGCATCATAAAACAATCAAGTTCATTTTAGGACAAATGTGGAGAAAAGAGTTTGGAGTAAGAAAAGGCAGAAAAATGTCTTTCTAATGGGAAGAAGAAATATGTCCTTCCTTTACATAAAGTTGTATGAAGCATATTTAACTTACTTTTTCCTTAATAGCAGATAATTTATTTTATCAAAGGATAAAAAAATTCCTTTCTTAAAATTACATTAGAATTTTCAGAAGGAAAAATATATTCCTCTGAAGAATTCCTAGGTGGTATGGCTTATTCTATTTTGAAAAAATTTAATATTGGGACATTATAATGGGAACAATTTAGTAAGCAAGAGTTTACATCCATTCATTTAGTATTCTTTTGGATCCTTGTTTGCATAAGCAGTAAATTTCCTGGTTTTATTGGTAGGATAAACTTTGCCCAAACTGCCTGGAAGATTTGTCCATCACTGTTGTTATTAATGCTAGAGGAACTTTAAAACCACCATCATGTTACCCTACTAGCTCCTGAATACATCTATTCATCCAAGAAAGTGGAATCCAAGATAACCTTAGCCATCTGGATCTTGCTACAGGGCCTTATTTAATTCTTATTTCTCTGGGTAGGATGGAGCTTGAAATAGGAGACAAAGAGTGGTTAGTTGGAAAAAAGTTTATTTTTCAAGAAGCTCCATTTTTTCCCCTCATCTTATACACAAAGTCAGAGTTCAGCTGAGCCAACATGTCTTGCCCAGGTCTTGCTAATCTTAGTAGGAGATCCTTCCTGGCCTTTGCTTACATTTTTCTGGTCATGCCTATTCTTCCTCAGTTATCCCAGATTTAAGTAAAGCATTGTGATGAGTAAGGGATTTCTTTGGCAATCCCTGAGAGGAAAAGGCTTAGCCAGTGGCAGTAACCACTATTGCATTGTTTATCGGAACAAAAAGTACAGGAGAAATCCCACAGCTACGTTGTCCCCTCCAGCACTGAGACACTTCCAAGATAGTTGCAATGTGTACTGGATATCCTGAACAGGAAATAGTCAATTGCTTTTCACTTCAAAGATGCTTCCTTAGTTGGTTGCCTCTTCAAAAAAGTCGAAAGTAAGTTCAAAAACAGACTTAAGATGAAGTGGTACTTAGCAGGATTCTCAAGGGAACTCTGAGAGAGGTTGAATAAATGTGTATGTTTTTTGGCAGCTTATTATATTTCCTGATAGTTACAGTAGGAAATCTGCCATCAAAAACGTTAGATTGGTCGAGCCTTATTCCAGGTGCAGAAAATTGCTTCAAGATATTATGGCAAAGACCTCATGCCAGGGGATGACATAAAAATGCTTCTGAAGCTAGGTTGGGTGCTGACAAGAAGTCAAGTCACTGAGAGAAATTGAAGGAGCTCAGTTTAAATGGCATAAAGTCCAAGTTAGGTAGTAGGTGCCATGTGCTACTAAAAGAAAATGACTTAAAGATTAAAGATCAAGGAATGACTACCCACCCACAAGCCTAATTTATTAACTCACTAGTATTCTATGCTCCATCATTCATTCAACAAATACTTATTGAGTGGTTGCTTATGTACATGCCAGAAACATCTAGTAACAAAGTGTGATAGGCTGCTGGTCTGGATTTAGGAAGATTCATTCATCTTCCTGAGTTCAAATCTGACTTCAGATACTTATTAGCTAGGTGATTCTGGGCAAGTCTCTTAAACATGTTTGCCTCAGTTCCTCATCTATAAAATGAGCTGGAGAAGGAAATAGTAAACCACTCTATTATCTTTGCCAAGAAAACCCCAAATAGAACTCTGATCAAAATAATTCAGAACTGAAAATTAAATGAAATTTAAAAATAAAATAAACTAGTAATAAGAATACATTGTGAACCATGGTGGTAAGACCAGATTAATTATTATTATTATTTTTTGCAAATCCTTTATGTAATTTCAGTATCATTTTATGTGGCTACATATTAAGGCTGACAGAAAGCGATAGAAGTCATTCCTTTACAAAATCAGAGGCATATATTTGGCAACAGCAGATTTTAGAAAGTTCTACTAGTGATGTTGCCATAGAACTAATATTTGAAGGACAGTCTTTAAGTATTTGCTCTCTAGAAAGTATCACATTATGCCTATAAAAAGAAAATTTGGGTCCTGGGTCCAAATGATTTTGAATTTTAGCTAAAGTTAAGGTGTGTGGCAGGAGGCTAGACATAATAAGGGGAGAGGAAGCATAGAATAGGATTTAGTGTACATTACATTTATTGCTAGCTCTGGGTCTTGAGTCAGGAAGTCCTGAGTTCAAATCCAACTGCAGATATTTCCTAGCTTTGGGCAAGTCATTTAACTTCTGTTTGTATCACTTTCCTTATTTCTAATGTGAAAATAATTAATAGTAAGTATTTCTCAGGATCGTTGTGAGGATCCAATGAGAATAATCATAAAGAACTTAACAAAATGCTTGGGAAACAGTATTTTTAAAAAATTCTGTCTGAATCTTTTCTTTTACTTTTATGCCTTTGTTTATACCTTCAAAATCATCTACTTTGTCTCATACTAAATATTTGTAGAACATACATATATATGATACACATATAACAAAAATTTAAAAGATATTTTATGTATACACATAATATATCTTTAAAAATTTTTAAACTCTTATCTTCTGTCTTAGTAAAAATTCTAAGACAGAAGAGCAATGGCTAGGCAAATAAGGTAAAAAAGTGTCTGTAGCCAGATCTGAACCCAGATTCTCCAGATTCCAGACCTTGTCCTTGTTCTCCATCCACTGTGACACATAGTTGCCCGTATATATATATATATATATATATATATATATATATATACATATATATATATTGTATTTTC
>NC_058133.1:393851862-393984337 GCF_016433145.1 Gracilinanus agilis | reverse complement strand
TAAAAATCTGAGGCTCCTCTTCTGACTCAGTCTTTGATCCCCACCTTTTTTACAATTCTTATTGGAGAGCTTTGAAGTGGTAGACCAGCTTCTATTGAATTGATAATTTCCTCCCTTGATAATTGAAGAAGCCTTAATCTTAAACAGACACTGATTCCATACTCAGATTAAAACCTGAGTCTTTAGTCTGTATGCAGATTTCAATTGATGAGCATCTCCATAGGATATTTCCTCTCCCGGAATTATAACCTGCTGAATTGGGTTTGGAATTTGACCATTTGTCTTTGCATCTGTATTCTTTAAACTTCAATGGATTATTCGTGATTTATTGCCCCTTACCAACTGTGACTTCTTTTTTGAGAAAGATATATAATAAACTTCCATGCCCACAGAATTTGGGACAGCATGGGCTAACCACTAGTCTAGTTGTTCTCATTTTCTTTCTCCTGCTTTAACCATCCTATGCCACCACGCCGCTCAGGACCCCAAAAAATCATATAGAGGCATGGCCCCCTATAGAGTATGAAAATGGGCAAGTCAGTTTCTAAAACTATATGTCTTAGATGAATTAAATGAAAACTGAAGATAGTTTCCAGCCTTAGGAGTCCTCCACACTAATGAAATAACAGATCCAAATGAAACAAATGTAAACAAAAAGTTAGTATTATGCTTATAGTAGTGCTAAATAAATGTTATTGAAATGAATTATTGTTATAGAAGTTATTGAAATGAATGAATTAAGCTCCGATCATATTACACAGAAAAAAGTAAACAAGTAGCACACAAACTTGTTTACTTTTGAGGGTACCAAGAACCAATATCTTAATTCTTACTCTCTCAATAACTGAGTTTCTAACCTTGGAAAAATTTTCACTTCTCTGAATTTCTGTTTCCTTATCCATAAAACAACACATCTACTTGAAAGGAATGTTCTCTGAGCTATTTGGTTAACATTTACAAAGCATGTTAGAAATGTAAATACCCTTTCTTTGTTAAACATTATTATGTGAAAATAATTTTCTTTGGAAATACATACTACATCTCATTTTCCTCTATTTCTAGAAGCAAGATCTGGACAAGCAATTCTCTCAGACCTAAAGGACAGGAGAATAAGTCTAAATTCTGGAGTAGTAAGTAATTTTTTTTGAGAGAACTATTACTTTTAGACTATTCTCTCTTGTTCCTTAACACATCCTCATCACTGTAGGGTATCCTCTTTCCCTTTTATGCTTCAGCAATTTGATTGGAAGTATTCATTAGGGGTCATTGAATTGTTTAGATCTACTAAAATCATTACTCTTTACTGAATTTCTTTGTTCTCTCTGATTTTTTATTCATTATCATTCCTTTTTCCTCCTCTATATACTACAGTATACTAAGGATCCATCGGTTTAGTGATTCACTCAGGGTCACACAGCTAGGAATTATCTGAGGCCAGATTTGATGAGGTCAGATTTGAACCTAGGACCTCTGGCCTCCAGGCCTGGTGTTCTATCCACTGTGCTCCCTAGCTGCCTCTAGGATTAATCTTTATATGCCAAGAATCAGTATTTGAGAAGAACAGTTTTTGTCCTTACTTTTAAAAAATTATTAAATACTTACTGAAAAGATGTCTTCCAAAAAAAATCCTACTCCAATGCTTCCTTGTACTTTGGATTCTTGAAGGTTATACAATTTCCTCTAAAACTTGGTAGTAGAGTACATTACCTCCTTCCATTAGAGAGAATGCTCCTTTAGAGCAGAGATTTTCTCACTTTTTCTATTTGCTGTTGTTCAATCATTTTTTAGTTGTGATGGACTCTTACTGACCCTATTTGGGTTTTCTTGGCAAAGATACTGGAGTGGTTTGCCATTTCCTTATCCAGCTCAATTTACCGGTGAGGAAACTGAGGCCAACATTATTAAGTAACCTACTCAGCTAGTATATGTCTGAGATCAAACTTGGGCTCAGGAAGACAAGTTCTCCTGACTCCAAGACTAGTATTCTATCCACCATGCCACCAAGCTGCCCTGTTTTCTATTCATATCCCCAGAACTTAGCAAATAAATGTTTTCTTTCTCTTTTTCTCTCTCCTTCTCCTACTCTTCCTATTCCTCCTCCCTTCCTCCCTCCCTCCCTCCCTTCCTCTCTCTCTCTCTCTCTCTCTCTCTCTCTCTCTCTCTCTCTCTCTCTCTGCCCCCTCCTCTCCCCCCCCCAGGTAAACTAACTTTGGTGTGGGTCATCATCATATTCTCTAGACAAAGAATAACACATTCTTTTAGCCATTGTGATGTTCTAAGACCCAGAAGGGTTGTGATCTGCTAATGGAGAGAAATACATGCTGAAAAATCATAAATTCTTGAACTATTGACATATGGGTAATCAGTGGAGCTGAGGGAGAACAATGAAAAGCATTTTATGAGAACTCACTATTTACTACTTGACATTGTGCTAAACACTGGCACTATACTGATAAAACCTAAAAGAGTACCTACCCTCAAGGAGTTGAGATAGATATATATCTATATACGTCTTTAAGAAATACATAAAAAATCATTTGGAGGGGGAGCATTAGCTTCAGGGAAGACATAAAGAACACTGGATTTGGAGTCAGAAGCTCTGTTATTTACTAAATCTATGACCTTGGAAAGCCACTTTGTTTTCTGGGATCCAGTTTCCTCATCTTTAAAATGAGTTAGGCCAGATGATCCAAACCTGGCACCATAGTCTATCATTTTATTATTCTCTTGATGACACATTCAAGCATCATCAACATGTTTCTCCTGAGGCATCCAACACACTTGAAATACACTATTCTATCTCTCTGCTGACACAACCAAAAGGATAGCAACAACAGAAAGGGTAGACCAGCTCTATTTTTCTGTGCTGTCTCAATCTCTACCTTTCCTGCTAATTCATTTAGACACTCTACTGCTATGATACCTTCTCATCCCTTCAGAAAGCCCAGCTCCCTTAGAGTCTTATCATTCTGATTATTAACTTTGTCAGCCTATTAGATGGTCTGGACACAAATCTAGAGAACAGCTAAAGACTTAACTAGGAACTCTCAACTATAGGGAGGATGGTTTCTCTACTGTTCCTGGCATTTGTCAGGTTCATTCTTGCCAATTTATGCTATTATTTCTGACAGGAATGGCCATCTCAGTTCTCTCTGCCAATTCAAACCTTACAAATCTCTCCCTTCCCCAGTCTCATTTGCCTTCATTTTCTTAGTTATTTTTCCTCCCTTAACTCCCTTATTCAAATACCTGGCAGAGAATGCTGAGTGAATAACAGAGCAAACCTCCACCCTGTATTAGAAAGCTCTGCAATTAAGTGGAGCACAGTTTTAGGTTTACCATAATTTTGATGTGTCCTGAAACACCTAAGTGGTTACACTTCATTTATTTTCTTTCTCAAGATATTCATAGGCATGCTCTTGGCACAGTTTCTCCTGTAAGTACATAAATACATACTTACAAGGATTTATGAACTTGATTATTCAACTAATCTTTTACCATTTAGAATGCTCTGATTTTCAAATAGAGATGCGTTGTATGACCCTTAGCAATACTACAATATGGCCTCAATTCAAGTGGGAATAGGGGAAAGAAATAATCATTTATTTAATATCTACTATGTGCCAAGCACTACGTTAAGTAAAAAGTTATCTTATTTGAACCTCACAATAACTCTGAGAAGTAGGTATTATTACTATCTTCATTTTTAAAGTTGGAGAAACTGAGACAAACAAAGGTTGTGAATTGCTCATAATCACACAACTAGTAAATCTCTCAAGCAAGATTTGAATTCAAGTCTATCTGGCTCCTCAGTCCAGCACTCTATCCACTGTGCCATCTAGCTGCCTCAGGTAGAAAGTTTCTTGTTCTTGATCTTGTTCTTGTTCTTGTTCTCCTCATTTTTCTTTTCTTTCTTCCCAGGGGTCAAATGTAAAATGATAAGGACATATCCAAATTCCAACATAAGAACATCCAATTAAAATAAGATTCTGAGTTTAGTTTGAAGAATTCATTTGTTAAAAACAAGCCAAATCCCTTTAAATTGTTTTACACTACTTAAAAAGGTTATTTAAATAATAGACATGCTCTTTATTCAATGTAATAAAACAAAAAACTTACTGAACATTAAGGTGATACAAAATTTCGATAAGGCATGGTTCCTACCCTCAGGGAAATCACAATCTAGTAGGAGAATAAGATACCAATAGTAAGAGCCACATTATAATCAATCATTAGTGCCAATAAAAAATGCTTAAAACAGTTACATGTTTTGAATTCGCATTGGATATTTCCACTGGTCTGGAAACAAGGATCATCATTGTTATCATAATTGTAATTTTGAATAGTATGAACTTGACACATGTGAACATTCCAGGAGCTTCTTTATTTACATTAATTGGGAAATAGCTGTATTAAGCACCTATTAGGTGCCAGTCACTGAACTAAGAGCTGAGAGTACAAAAACAAGAACTAAAACATATAAATAAATTTATTCAAAATATGTTGAAAATAAAAATAAGGTATATTTTGCATAATATATATGGTCACATAATATATATGGTCACAATATATATGGTCACTTTAAAGGTACAAAAAAAGAGGGGTGTGTGGTTTATGTGGGCGTGCATATATGTGTATATGTGTGTGTGTGCTGACCTGGGCACTATTCATTTGTCTCTAGGATAAGTGAATGTTCTTGTTGGACTCAATAAATAACAACTCTGCTGTAAAACATACAACTGATAGCAAAACAATGCCCTCTGACTAACAATGAAACATTTCCCTGCAGGCATCTGAGCCAAGTCAGGAGTCTTACTTAAATTTGCCCTGAGTTGCTATAGCTATTGTAGTACCCTAATGGATCATCTCAAACATTCCAGCCATGGTGAATTATTCATGAAGGCTTTTTATGAATTAAATCAGAATTCCCAGAGTCCTTTTGGGGGGTAAAGAGGGGCTTTGTTCAATGAAACACTTCACTGCAATTTCTTCATCCCTTCTTTAAGTCAATTTCTCTTTTCCCTCTTCATACCAATAATATTTTTTTCTTTTTTTGTGGGATATGTGTATATGTGAAGCTTTGCAGAAGTAATTCAGTCAGGAAACATTTATTAAGTACTTAGTGTATGTCAGTCACTGTCTTAAACACTGATGATACAAAGAAAGGCAAACTCCCCTTCCCCCCAAATAAAAAGCCCAGTCCTTCCTCTCAAGGAACTCATCATCTAAGGTAATAAAGTAGCCCTTCTATCTCATTTAAGAATTGTCCTTTGCCCATTTTTTGTCTTTATCAATTTTAAAATTGATTAAATTTGGTTTTAGTTGGAAAGATTATGGTATCATAGATTTGGAACTGGGAACTTAGAGTGCATCTAGTCCAATCTCCTAATTTTACAGGCAAAAAAACCCCCCAAAAACTATAGAAATGTAACGGGTATAAGTGAGTTGCCCAAAGTTACACTGGTAGTAAATAGGAAACTTGGATTTGAACTGAACTCGGCCAAATCCAGCTCTCTTTTCACTTTAGAAGTTAACCCTCTCCATTTAGACAAATGTATGCTATTTGCTCCCTAAGTCTTCCCTTTGACACTATAGCTAAATTTCTTTAATCTATTATGGCCACACTCCTTGGGGATCTGAGATTCCCAAGAGACAGTTTACTCATGCCATAGTCAATACTAATATCAAGATCATATCTTCCTAAATTTTGCCATTAGCCCTGGCACCTAGATATTGTATTTTGTATACCATAGGCATTTAATGCTTGGTGAAACAAACTGAATCCACAGATATTGTTACTCTTCCCAAAGTAGGTACTAGAATCTTAGGGCAGAAAGGAAACCAATTGAGGTTTACATATTGGCCTTTCCATTGTGTCTTCAGTAGAGGGTAAGGTAAGCTAGGGATAAATGAGACAGAGGTTGAAAGGAATATTGAATGGGAAAGGGAAACAAGCATTTATATATTTTGCCTACCATGTGTTAAAATATCTCTTTTGATCTTCATAATAACTCTGCTGGGTATTATCCCTATTTTATAGTTGAGGAAACAGAGGCAAAGAGAAGCACAGTGATTTGCCTAGGAAGTATCTGGGGCCAAATTTTACGTCAAATCTTCCTAACTTCAGGTCCATCATTCTATCTACTGCATCATTCAGTGGCCTCTGAATGGAAGTGGGCTTTTTAGGGGAAATTCAAGAGGAGAGA
This sequence comes from Gracilinanus agilis, assembly GCF_016433145.1. NCBI lineage: Eukaryota > Metazoa > Chordata > Mammalia > Didelphimorphia > Didelphidae > Gracilinanus > Gracilinanus agilis. The sequence continues at coordinate 393,978,131 of NC_058133.1, read as the reverse complement.
GAATGGGCTTGGTCCTAAGATTTTTGCTCATTTTAAGTACCAAAATGATCAATAATTATACATTTTTTACATGAGTTAAGTACATAAAATTCTTTCTAAACCAATATTGCTTTAAACATCTGGATATTCATATACTTACATATTCTCTCCACATATGCAATTAATATCTCATTTGATCTTCATAATAGCTTTAGGACATAAGTGCTATTATTATCCTCATCTTACATATGAGAAGATTGAGGAAAAGTGACTTGCCCAGAGTCGCATAGTTAGTAAATGTTGGAGGTTGTATTTGAATTTAAGTCTTTCTAACTCCAGGTACAGTGACCACTGTGCCACCTAGCTCAGTGAGGGGCAACCTTTTGAGTTTGGTGTGTCAAAATTCACCAAAAAAAACAAGCATAACTTGGGTGGTGTGTCACTTCGAGAAAAAAAACACACCATAATTTTGTTATATTTATAGTTTAAATGATAAAAATGTATAATTATAATATATAACTATATTTAATAAATCAAAATAGGTAAATTAATATAGGTAGAACTGTTATCTATAGTGCACAAAGTGTCTAAACTACAGTAAATGTTTCATCCTCAGCACGTGGCCCCATACTTCTCTGTATGCAGTCATATGTGGCCATGTGTCATCAAAAATGGCAATGTGTGTCAGTGCTAACACGTGTGTCATAGGTTTGCCATCACCGACCTAGCTGTTTATCACAACCAATGCCATTTATTATTTATATAAAAGTTTTAGTTAGCTCTTTTAGACTCATCTAGACTTTCTTCTGGATGCCATTATTGAACTACAACTTTCATCTTTATTGTTAAATTAGGACAGTAGAATTAATTGAACCAGTTAAATTAATTCCTTAATGCCAATGCCATGGAAAATTTTGCTGAAAAAAAAAGGGCTTGGAAGTTCTCTTGGGAAGTTCAGAGTATAGTCATTGACCAATGCGATGGGCTCTTTTGCTTTTCATAGCAATTAATCAATCAGTTCACTGGCAATCTCCTTTCCCTGTTCTGTCCTTCCTCTTCCTTTAGCTCTCCAACTTGTTCTCATCCTGACATCAAGAATAAAATTCCAAGGAAAGAAAAATAATCCGACAAAAATGTCAAAACATCTGTCTTCCTCAAAATAGCATAGTGAAAAGGAAAGAACACAGGCCCTGGATTGAAATCTCTCAAGATCTTATTACAATTGATTTAATTCCTTGTATATTTGAGTAATTAGACCCCTGTCAGAGTTTTTTGTTATAAAGAGTTTTTCCCAATTTGTTGTTTCCCTTCTGATTTTGGCTGCATTATTTTTGTTTGTACAAAAGCCTTTTAATTTAATATAATCAAAATCATTTATTTTACACTTTGTAATTTTCTCTAACTCTTGCTTGGTTTTAAAATCTTTCCTTTCCCAGAGATCTGACAACTATACTATTCTGTGTTCACTTAACTTACTTATAGTTTCCCTCTTTATATTCAAGTCATTCGCCCATTCTGAATTTATCTTGGTGTAGGTTGTGAGATGTTGATCTAAACCTAATCTCTCCCATATTGTTTTCCAAATTTAGCAGCAGTTTTTGTCAAATAGTGGATTTTTGTCCCAAAAGTTGGGTTCTTTGGGTTTATCATACAATGTCTTACTGACGTCACTTACCCCAAGTCTATTCCACTGATCCTCCCTTCTGTCTCTTAGCCAGTACCATACTGTTTTGATGGCCACTGCTTTATAGTACAGTTTAATATCTGGTACTGCTAGGCCCCCTTCCTTCACATTTTTTTTCATTATTTCCCTTGATATTCTTGATCTTTTGTTCTTCCAAATGAACTCTGTTATAATTTTTTCTAATTCAGTAAAAAAGTTTTTTGGTAGTTTGATAGGTATGGTGCTAAATGGGTAAATTATTTTGGATAGAATGGTCATTTTTATTATGTTAGCTTGTCCTACTCAAGAGCAATCAATGTTTTTCCATTTGTTTAGATCTAGTTTTAATTGTTTGGAAAGTGTTTTGTAGTTGTGTTTATATAATTCCTGTATTTGTTTTGGTAGATAGATTCCTAAGTATTTTATATTGTCTAGGATGATTTTAAATGGTGTTTCTTTTTCTACCTCTTGCTGCTCTAATGTGTTGGAAATATATAGAAATGCTGATGATTTATGTGCATTTATTTTGTATCCTGCAACTTTGCTAAAGTTGTTGATTATTTCTATGAGCTTCTTAGTTGATTCTCTAGGATTTTTTAAGTAGACCATCATATCATCTGCAAAGAGTGATAGCTTAGTCTCCTTATTGCCTATTTTGATACATTCAATTTCTTTTTCTTCTCTAATTGCTACTGCTAGGGTTTCTAGTACAATGTTAAATAATAGAGGTGATAATGGGCATCCTTGTTTCACTCCTGATCTTATTGGGAAGGCTTCTAATTTATCCCCATGGCATATGATGCTTATTGATGGTTTTAGGTATATACGGTTTATTATTTTTAGGCAAGGTCCTTCTATTCCTATACTTTCCAGTGTTTTCAATAGGAATGGATGCTGTATTTTGTCAAAGGTTTTTTCAGCATCTATTGAGATAATCATGGGATTTTTGTTTGTTCGATTGTTGATATGGTCAATTATGTGGGTGGTTTTCCTAATGTTGAACCATCCTTGCATTCCTGGTATAAATCCCACCTGATCATGGTGGATAATCCTCTTGATCACTTGCTGGAGTCATTCCCCAATTGATAAATGGGCAAGGGACATGAATAGGCAAATTTCAGATAAAGAAATCAAAAGTATCAATAAGCACATGAGAAAGTGTTCCAAATCTCTAATATTTAGAGAAATGCAAATCAAAACAACTCTGATGTATCACCTCACACCTAGCAGATTGGCTAAAATGATAGAAGGGAAAAGTAATGAATGTTGGAGGGGATATGGCAAAATTGGGACATTAATGCATTGCTGGTGCAGTTGTGAAGTGATCCAACCATTCTGGATGGCAATTTGGAACTATGCTCAAAGGTTTATAAAAGAATGCCAGCCCTTTGATCCAGCTATACCATTGTTCGGTCTGTACCCCAAAGAGATTATAGATAAACAGACTTGTACAAAAATATTTATAGCCATGCCTTTTGTGGTAGCAAAAAACTGGAAAATGAGGATATGCCCTTCAATTGGGGAATGACTGAACAAATTGTGGTATATGCTGGTGATGGAATACTATTGCGCTCAAAGGAATAATAAACTGGAGAAATTCCATGTGAACTGGAAAGACCTCCAGGAAGTGATGCAGAGTGAAAGGAGCAGAGCCAGAAGAACATTGTACACAGAGACCAATACACTGTGCTAAAATAAAATGCAATGGACTTCTGTCCTAGCAGCAATGCAATGACCCAGGACAATTCTGAGGGACTTATGGTAAAGAACGCTACCCACATTCAGAGGAAGAACTGCAGGAGTGTGGAAACACAGAAGAAAAGCAACTGCTTGAACACATGGGTTGAGGAGGACATGATTGGGGATGTAGACTCGAAACTTCCACACCAATGCAACTAACAACAATTTGGAAATAGGTCTTGATCAATGACACATGTTAAAACCAGTGGAAATGCACATCGGCTATGGGGGGGTAGGTCGGGGGGTGAAGGGGAAAGTAAGAGCATGAATCATGTAACCATTTTAACTTTTCTAAAAATTGAATATTATTAACTGTTAAAAAAAAAGATCTTATTACATTGTAAAAGTCACCTTATCCTTCTGGGCCATTTCCTTTTCGGTAAAAGAAAGGGGTCAAACTAGTTGCCTTCTTGGACTATTCCAATTCTTAATTTGTGAATTCTCCCCAAACCACTTCACACATTACAATGCTTGTAAGTATCTCATCTTGGATTATGAATTTCATAATGGAGCCCTACCTTTACACAGTGATCTCATATTATGGCTTTCTATGCACTTTATGTTCCAGTCAAATTAGACTACTTCCTGCTCTTTTTGTCTTATGTTGTTCCCTCTGCCTCAGTGTTCTCCATCTTTCTCTTTGTAGGTTTATCACCTACTTAATCTCTAAATCTCTACTCAATGATTTTCTTACAGGAAGCTTTCCCTGATTTTCCCTACTGCTAATAACTCTTCTCTTTCAGATTTCCTGGGAACATTTTGTTTTACACCTTGGCTAATGGCGTTATTATTTAATGTTCTGTATTAGAGGTCTCTCTGGAGATAATCTATTATAATCCCCCATGGATCATAACTACTATGAGGACAAAGACCTTGGCTTATATAAATTTTGCATCCTCTCTAGAGCATACTATTAAAGGACTCTATCCACAACAAGCACTTAAAACCATTTGAATAACTAAAAAGAATGAAGGCAAAGAACGATGTATAATAGAGATTCCCATATCATACGTGCAATGAAGGCTAAGAGAAAAAAGTCAAGTTTTTTGCTTTGCTCAAAGTCAGATGGGAGAGAAGCAAGGCATATTTCATAGCCAGCTTGCACCATTAGAGAGGCTAGGATAATAGGATTATGGAGCGGGAGTTGGAAGAGTTTTTGTAGCCTATCTAGTCTTCCTGTCTATTCCTCTTCATCCTCCTCCTCTCCCTCCCCCTCCCACACACTCTCACACTAATTTTACATATGAAAAAAACTGAAGCACAGTGGGAAATAGCTTGTCCAAGGCCATACAGGTATTGTAAGCAGCTGAAATTTAAACCACGTCTTTTGACTACAGACCAATGATTTTCCCACCATATCATAACTATGTTAAACGAGAGGGAGTGGTTTAATGCATTGTATATTTTAAAACAAAAAAAAACCCTTTTCTTTTGGCAAACAATTGGAATTTTTGGTAAACTTTGAAATGTGAAAGATATCACTATGAGATTGTCTTTTTGGAAGGGACCCTAGAAATCACATAGGCCAATTGCCTCATTTCATATATATGAAGGAAATGGAGGCCAGGAAAAAGAAAACTATTTCAATAGTAACCCAGATATAGGAGAAGAGTCAGTGAAGGTTGGTTCTACTGTCAAATTCAACCTTTTCATTTTATAGAAGTGGGACCAGTCAGTGTCCAGAGAAATGAAGTGGCTACTTCTAGTGCTTAGCAAATATTAGGTGTTTAATAAATGTTTATCAGTGAGTTAATTGCCCAAAGTTACATAGGGAGTAACTAGAAGGGGTGATGATTCAAACTTAGGTATTTTCACCCCAAATCTTCTTTTCATTGTCCCACACCGTTTCCACACCATTGAGCTGGTAAATGGAATCAGATCCACTCTTCTAATACCCTATGCTTATTCACTGTCGGTGCTCTTATCTTCCAACATTTAAGCTGTCTATAACATTATTTGCTATTAAGTAGAATCACTTCAAAGGCCCTATTCAGAAAGAGTTAAATGGGATCTCACCCACAAGGCATCCAAAGAACAAGGACTTGTGGAGAGGGTCCCAGCAATGATCTAGGATAAAAGTATTTAGAAATGTTATCTTACCAACATCATTATGATTATAGGAACAGAAGGAACACTGCTACTGGGCCAGAAAAAAGTAGAGGTATTCAATTCTGAAATAATAACATTTAGCTGAAAAAAAGGTGTTGAGAAATTCTGAATACATTGGATTTTCCTCCCCTTTACAACTTAAACAAAGAATAAAGGGGAAAAGTAGAAGGTAAGCAAAGTACAGGTCAGTTGAGTTCTTTTCTTTCTGTCATTGTTTTTCTGCTCTTCCAGAAATACAGCCAAATGAAGAGGGCTACCACTAAGATGGAAAGTGACTGAAACAAATCCTAATTGCTTATCACACAATCAGTCCTTTCTATAAACAAAAAAGCCTGAGATCCATATCAGCATTTGCATAGTGTCTTCAAGCTTCATAGTGGCCTGTTTCCTAACCCCTAGCACCCACACACAGAAAGGAAGAGAAACATGACAAGACCACTGGTTCATGTCTAGTAATCATGACAAAGAGATCCAATCCTCCTATGTGTTAGTTTATGCTGTTCTCAAATTTGCCAACATTTTGCACATCTTCAGTGCTTATGAAAAGTATAATAGCCCACAGATAAATTAAAAAAGATGATTCTGAAATCTTTGAAAGTGAAAAGAGACAATATAACCAGTATGCTAAAAAAAAAAGGCCTTATTGAAGATTGAATAAGCTGGAAGAACTAGAATGTATGGTTTGTTTTCCCCCTACTTTCTAATTTTCCATTTCTCCAATTTGTTTCATTCTGCTCATATTTTTACCAGAGGCTTCTCAGCTTAGGCACTCAAAAAATCCTCAATCTAATAAATTTCAAGTTAGACAACAGGAAGTAGTTTCATGTTGTATTTATTAACCAGGACTCTTTAATTAATCAGTAAATTCAGACTGGTCAGTTTTAGTACCTGGTTCTCATGCCTTAGAACAATGAAACTGATCACTAGGTTCATAGCATTAGGGGGATACATTCAAACTGCTTGTCACATATCTACAAAAGAAAAGGAAAACATTTCTTTTAATATCATATTCCCCTTTTATGAAGAGAAAGGGTAAGTAAATAGCAGAAAGACAAGTGAATTAAATCTCCTAAGGACTACTAAGTGGTATTTATGTAGACAGTATGGAACATCAGTTTGTGGACTCATGGCCACATGTGGCTCTTTTGACTTTCACATCTGGTTTTTGAAGCAAACGTACATTTTAAAACACATTATACTATATTGATGTGATTAAATGTGATATTAGTTCTGATGAAAGAACTAGTAAGCAGCAATGAAAATGAAAATGAAAGCAAATTTGAGGTAACGCTTCACATTTGTAAAACTGGTAAAAATAATTAAATCTTCCCAATCTCAATGCTGGCACTATTGCAGACAACCAGGTACATTCACTCATTCCTGGCAGAACTAGGGTAATATTTTTTTGGAGACTTTCTGGCAGTACACAACAAAAGTTACAAAAATTATCCCCACCCTTTAATCTTACAATGTGTTTTTTAGGCTATACCCTCATGGGGTTATTGCTTTTTAAAATAAACTATAAGTTTAGTTTTATGATAATAGTAACATTTACACAGTACTTTAAAGTTTGCAAAGTACATGACATTAGTTATCTCAACAACCCTGTAAGGCAGGTGTTATTATTCCTCCCATTTTATGGGTAAAGAAACTGAGACAAGAATTAAGTGATTTGTCTAAAATTGTACATCTAGTAAGTATCTGATGAAGGATTTGAACTCAGCTGCCTTATATGCTGCTTGAAGAGGCAGAAATAGAATTAAAGAAGGATGTGATAAGCAATTGAATAAGACCAAGTATATAGAGAGGAAGGGGGATATCTAGACAATTTTTGAGGACTTGAAGATCAATTATATCACCATAACTGCCAAAAGGAAAGATAACAACCACTTGGAAAAATTCATGGCTTCAGGGACACTAAGAGATGAAAGCTATAAAGGTCAACCACCAAGGTGTGACCTTTAATAAAAATCTTGAGTGACTGGTGACAGGAGGGCTGAGAAGAAGATATAGTTACCTGGAACAGAATGTACAATAATTACTTATCACACAAGCTTGTTATTTTATTCTGTTAGAGATCTGACTGATCTAATCTTATTTTTTCATAAACAGGTGGGGTTGACCCCGTTCTTTGCATTTCCTTGTGTCTCTTTGTTCATGGCATGAGCGCATGGGATAGCTCCCAGAGCCACATGAGAAAAAGTGACCTTTCCTAGTTCTAGGCTGGCTTCCCAATCCCCTCCCCTCTCCAATCCATTGTAAGTTCTCTCTAACCAAGGGTATAATTACAAGTGATTAATAGATTTCATAATTATCCCCCAAGGGTGGAATTCCTACAAACTTGGGCATTTCCCTCTGCTCCACCAGACCACAAGCTTAAACCTGCAGCAATAACACCTAGAGTTATACTTATAGGTATGAACTCAAAGAAGATAATGGACTGGGACTAAATTTGAATGGGAAGAGAATGATTTCCCTTTGGGAGGCTACAGAGTACTTTGAATAATAATATTTTAGATATTGTTCTATGCACTTAATGATTATTACAATAACCCTGGGAGGCAGGTGCTATTATTATGCCTATTTTGTTGTGTTGTTCAGTTGTTTTTTCATCATGTTTAATTCTTTGTGACTCCATTTAGGGTTTTCTTGGCAAAGATACTGGAGTGATTTGCCATTTCCTTCTCCAATTCATTTTACAGATGAGCAAACTGAGGCCAACAAAGTTAAGTGACTTCACCAGGGTCCCACATTTAGTAAGTATCTGAGACCATTTGAACTCTTCCTGTCTCTAGGTCTGGCATTTTATCCACTAGCTGTCCTATTTTCCAGATGAAGAAACCGAGAGAGATAGAGTTTAAGTGACGATGTATAAATCATACATCTAATAAGTGTTTGAGGCCAGATTTGAATTCAAATTTTTCTGACTTCAGCCCTGACAATCTTTTCATTGTACCAAGTAAAGGTTGGCCAAATGGCACTAATATCCTTCTGTTTGTACACCAACTTATGGACTCCTCCATGGTAACAATGTTAATGAGTATTTATGTAGCACTTTAAGGTTTACAAAGGGCTTTAAAAATATTATCTCGGGGCAGCTGGGTAGCTCAGTGGAGTGAGAGTCAGGCCTAGAGACAGGAGGTCCTAGGTTCAAGTCCAGCCTCAGCCACTCCCCAGCTGTGTGACCCTGGGCAAGTCACTTGACCCCCACTGCCCACCCTTACCACTCTTCCACCTATGAGACAATACACCGAAGTACAAGGGTTTAAAAAAATATCTCATTTTATTTTCACAACTCTTGTAAATAGATGATATTATTGTCCTCATTTTATAGATGAGGAAGCAAATGAAGTCAAAGACTTGCCTGCATCACCTACTCAGTGAGATTCTAAGGTAGGATTTGAACTCAGGTTTTCCTGACTTCAGCTCCAGCCCTCTATCTACTGTGTCATGACCTAGTAATATCTTTGAAAAATTAAAAACTGGTTGTCACCCAAAGCACATAGTGGAGATGAGTTAGATGCATGGATATACACAGTAGGCATAAATTGGCTGCAACATATTGCCAGCAAAAGACTGTGCAGGACATCTCTATTCCATACCTGCAGAAGTGGAAATAGTACATAAGTGTCACAATCAGTTAATGTATGAATTGTTGGATACAACTGCTTTTTTCCTCTTTTTTATGGTTTGGTATAAAAGAATTTTGCTGGACAGGACATATTTAGAAATGAAGGAATAAATAGATGAAATGAAAGTATCACTGAATAAGTGCATATGTGCATGTTCAAGAGAAGTAGTATAAAACATATCATTAGAGAGTTTATATGGCAGGAGATATGCCAGGTATGTCGGGAAAGAAAGCCAAAGATATGGACAGCCTAAGTAATTCATTGGCATACATAATGTCAATAGATTTAGCAAAAGCCTCTATGCATGGTAGGCAGATTGCTTGTGGATTATTTATGGGAAAACATAGATAAATGGCAACTAAATGAGAGGTTGTCTATAAGTTTCAACTTTGAGGGAAAACTTGAACTGATAGGACCACAGATCCACTGAAGTTTCAAAGTAGGCATAAATGAATATACTTCAGATAAAAAATACTTGAGTTCAAATGTATACTGTGAAAATGAACAGATGATTTTTTTCTTTTTGTTTTCTTAAAAAATTGTTAATATATTTAGTAACTACCACTAAAAACAAACAAAAACCACCATTTTGCTAAAAAAAATACAAGATTATATATAGAACCACAGTCCACATTATTTACAATTTGTTTAAAATGTGTTTATTATATTAATATTATATTAAATGTTTCTCTAATAATTATTTTATTAAAAGTTAAAATTTATATATATGCTAATGTAATCTAATTTTTTTTTACCTTGTGTCTTAGATTCAAAATTATGTATTAATTCCAAGACATTAGAGTGTTAAGGACCAGGCAATGGGGGTTAAGGGACTTATTCAAGGACACACAGCTAGAAAGTATATGAGATCAGAGTTGAACTCAGGACCTCCTATCTCTAGACCTGGTTCTCAATCCACTAAGCCACCTAGCTATCCATCCCCCAAACCCTGAATTGATTATTTATATGAAAAAAGATCTGTGAGTTTTAATAGATTGTAAACTCAAAGATTCACGAGTATACAATATGGCTCATAAACCTAATGTGAAAGGAAGAAAGGAAAAGGGAGAGAGAGAAAGAATGAGAGGTAAACATATGTAGGGGATGGAGGAAGAGAGGAAGGGAGAAAAAAATACTCCATGGATAAAACATGGACAAGAGTCACATTACATTGGAGAAGTCTTGGAAGAACTTTGTCTTCAAACACCTAATGCTTTGCTTCATATATCTTTAATGAATTTATGTATTATTATGTTGACTTTATGACTTGTCCTTACCCTTTACTGGACTATATGTCCTCTGAAGGCAGGAAGCCTGTTTTATCTAAACTCTATATCATTCTCAGTTACTGGCACAGTGCTTTGCACATAGTACACTTTTTATGAGTGTTGGTTAAGTGAATATATATGACTAGAGAGAGGATCCACATTGATGAGATTAAAAATAGATGAAAAATTGAAAGCACCAAAAGTCAAGTTGACTATCCGCAATTAAAGAGTATTAAATCTTCATCAAAATAACTAGTTGGACTATGGAAAATGTACGGACCTAGGAAGTCTATTCTGTATAATCATATTCTTGGATTTTCCAAATCTTTCCTCCAGGTCAATGGATAACAGCAGATTATGAGAGCCAACATATAGGCACCATGGATCATTTCCTGGGGGGCTATTCTTTCAGTCTTCTTGCCTTTTTACCCTTCTCAGCACAGTAATTATAGAGTCAAGGTTTGTCAATAGAAAAGATATTTCCTCCCCTCTGAAAAATGGTATTCTGACATCTTGGAAGCTACTCTATTCTTTGCTGGACTAAATTATTTATTCATTCTGACTCAACACTATCAGGTGCTCATTCCATTTTTATAATAATTTAGTCTTTGGCAAAGGACATGTTCTGGCCCTAGTAAACCTTGGAGAAATTTATTCAAAACATACAATTTCTCATCCATTTTGTGGTATTTGGAAATAAATCATACATTTATTATGAAGTGAACACACTTCCAAAGTGGGGGGGGGGTCTATGTAAAGTTCCAATTACTCTTGTTTAATTGGCATTTTTTGAGGAAAAATGAAAATATTTAAACTTTGCATTCATACATTCAGTGCCTTTCTATAGAAAAAAATAGAATATTACCTCCTTTTTAACCACTATAAAAATTCATGAAGTAATATCTGAAGTGATATACATTCAAATACATAATGTTCTGAACTAATCCCTGAAATATTGTCTTTTATTTAATTACTTTCTATTATTTCCTTAGAAAAAATTTTCATGACTGTAACATATAACTAACTAGGGGCCAGCTAGGTAACACAGTGGACAGAGAGTCATATGTGGAGACAGGAAGTACTAGCTTCAAATCTTGTCTCAGATACTTCCTAGCTATGTGATCTTGGGCAAGTCACTTAACCCCCATGACCTAGCCCTTACCACCCTTCTGCCTTTGAATCAATACATGGTATTGATTCTAAGATAGAAGAAAAGTGTTTAAAAAAATAAAATGACTAGTATGAGGGAGATGTATTATAATAGATGATTTCTAAGGTCCCTATTATTCTCAACTCTTCTGTTTAAAATTTTATAGTTGAAGTAGAGAAAGAGACATGCATCTGATCCCATTTTATAGAAGGAAAAATTAAGGAACTAGGAAGATTGGTGATTTGCCTCAAATCACACAATAATAAATGAAGAAAAATAAAGGCAACTATAATAATCTTCCGCACTTTTAATTTGCATTTAAATTGCCCCAGGGAGAAAGGTCTTTAAGGGGCAAAAATATAGGAAGATATAATCCCATAGCAATCCCATGTGGACTAGATGATGTGACATTTGGTATTCTTTGAGCATAGTACTTGATCCTAATCACTTGGCATTTGCCCAAGTGGTAGATGAGTAAAAATGGTGTAAGGTCACCTGAAAGCAAAGTGGGTACCCATAGTGTGTGAAATGGATGAATTAACTGTGACATATTTATGTGATGAAAATTTCTAGATAATTTGAAATTATAAACATGAGGAATTCAGAGCAAACAGGGAAATGTGTTATGAACTGAGGAAAAGGGAAAAGGATAAAAAGTAGAGTGGGAGGAACAATATATAAAATTGATGACAATATAAATGAAAAGATCACTACAAGGAAGTTGAACATGATTTGGATTCTGGGTTCATCACCTATCTCTGCTACTGATATGTGTGATATAATCCATCTGGGTTTGTTTCCCTTATATGGAAAATGAGGAGATTGGCTTATATGTCTTCTAAAGTGCCTTCCAGTTATAAATGTGATGTTGTAACTAGCTATTTTTATTCTTCATAACAAGATAGGATTTAATTCCTTCAAGGTGGGAGGGGACATTTAGAAAAGAAGGTAATGTAAAACAAAATGAATCAATAAAATTTAAAATGATGGCAATAAAACTCAGCTAAACCAAATTGTAGGCTCAATCAGAATGATAAATCACCTCTCCATTCCAAAAAAATCATTTAATTATTTTTTCCTATTGAAATGTGGAGCAAAATTCCTGAAGTTTGACAAATAAGTTAAAAGCAATGTCCAATAAGTAGAGAATACAACACTAACTCTGCAAGGTTAAGAGGTGTAATTATATCAAATTAAACTCATTCCAGCTACAACCTCAGTCTTTTTTGCATTTGGCCTCTCTCTAGTTTCATTTTAATTCCTTCCAAAATTACTGGGCCATTAAAATGTTCATTTTACAAATGATCTTCAGTGAATTCCCCATGGATATTTTTCCATAAACAATTAATTTTAATCTTTTTCTTTAGGCATCCACTTGAGATTTAGAAACTCTTTGCTGGAGGAGAAGAGCTTTCAAATATTTATGAAGAAAAATGAGAAGTAGGAGAAGCTATCTTCTCCTTTGAGTTTTCCTTGATGGTGTCTAAACCCTTCAATAAGTTTTTTTTCTCCTTTAAAAAATGTACAAAATATACAGATACAACACATGGGGCTGAGACTTTAAAAGGAAATTAGATACAAATGAAATCAAGGTCTTAAAAGTAGAAACTCTATCTAATCATAAAAAATTCTAATGTGGAAAAAAAAGAGGATACATAGAAACCAAGGGAGGTATAGTGATAGTTTGTCTGCAAGTTCATTTTTAATGAGTAATGGATGATGCCTCTATCTTTGGAGCACATGAAATTATTTTGCCTGCTTTGGACCTCAGTGGACACTTAGTGAGCCTCTTTCTAGGCATGTATAGTAAAAAGATCCTTACCCTGCTAGCTCATGCATCTTCTGACTGTTTTTTTTTCATCTTACTATATATATGGTGACAACAAAAATCCAATTAACTACAAAGCCACAGCCAAGGGCATACAAAAGGTTTGAGTGGACAATCTCTAGTTCTCACTTCTCCAATTTCCTTCTGGATAAGGGATAAAGCCTCTAGTTTTATTTCTCCACTTCCACCATGTAAATGTAAATGCCTGGTGCCTCTATTTCTTTTTTTATGTATTCTTTTCTATATTTTAGGATAATCAATATCAGGAGATGAAGTAAAACAAGTTATAACCTTGTGAGCTCTGAGAAATCAGAAGAACTATCAGAAGTTCAGTTATTAGAGACGGAAAAAGAGTCTGCTGATAGCTACAGCAACTGAGTCTGGTGGTGAGATAGCTCTAGGAACAACCTTCTTTACCCAGGCTAGTCCTGACTTGACCCTGCAGTAGAGATACTATATCCTACAAGCAAAAAAACAACTTATCCATTAATCATACCACATCCAGAAATAAACTTGGCTGGGATATCACAAAGGGAGAGATAGGCTCTTATAGCCAGGAAAGGTACTTGCTGTCAGGTTGGTGATAAGAGGCTGGAATTCCTTTTATAAAGCATGATAAGTTTGAGACCATTCTCCCCAGTGACCAATGTGGGGTGAAGACACACACACACACACACACACACACACACACACACACACACACACACACACATACTTTGATCCTTGCTATACTTTTTCACTAAATATCATTTTGTAAGAATTAATTGATGTCTACTAGCCAATGGATATCAGGGAGATATTAACTAATTAATCAATATTGGGGAGCATGCTGGATAGAGTTTCATGAATGCCTAAGGGAAGAAGTAGTGAACCATCCTATAGGCACCTAGACTGTCAAGGCTAGTGAGAATATCAGGATAGTACTCTTCAGGGGAAGGCTGCAATAGTATTAGAGATAAAGAGTTGGCAAAGACCTTATAGATCATCTTTAAAAAGACCTTAATTTTACAAAAGAAGAAATTAGTATAGAGATAAAATGACTGTCCCAAGGTCACATTGCTAGTAAAGGTGGAGTAATTATTTGAACTTAAGCCCCATCCATGGCATGATTTTTCTTTGGTATCACAGTACAAAAAAATGAATAGTACCAAAAAAATAAAGAATAGAATCAGCTAAGATGACTATAAAAATACTAAAGACAACAAAAGGGGTATTCTCAGCTATGCTTAGAGCAAGATAAGTTAGGAAGGGTTAGGTCTGCTGTAGAAATGGGCCAAGTTCCTGTGAATTTACTTTAGGTTTTTGTTGTGTTTTTTTTTTTAGTGAAAGGAATTTTACTGTTTTTTTAAAATTGTCTTTCCCTTTTCTCCATTCTTTTTTTCCCTGTATTTTAAAGTGAAATGGAACTAGACAAGGGTTTATTGTTTTCCATGAAAGTTAATGAACCAACTCCCAATAGTAGACAGCTGGGCTGAGTAGAAAACATATCAGCCCTCAAGAGAAGGTAGCTGCTCTGAGACATTCTGTCTAACATAAATTGTGGGCTTAATCCAATGGCACTTGATTAAAATGATTAAACTGTCCCCACCCCCTTTAAGACTTTCTGCCTTGGAAAGAGGGGGAAAAATCACTATGCTTTCTTTACTGGGCACCAAGTCACCTTATTAAGTTGACATGCTTTTCTGTAGCATATTTCTCTCTGCACATAATTGTGGTTTGTGGAAGATTCTGAGAGAGGTATTTCAAGAGCCTTCATGGGAATAAAAAGATGCAATTATTGACCATATTTCTTCACTTCCCTGTCTCTCCCTGCCCCCGTATCCCCACAAAGGCTGGTAGTAAATGGTTGTATCCATCTTCATTTAAAACAATCAAACAAAACACCCCTACCCCAACCCCAATCTGACTAGCCAGTGCAGAAGGTTCACTGTGGACAGAGGATCAGAACACCACAGACCACGGGAATGTGACATTTGAGTCTGTGGTTCCCCACATTCAGTAACTCTGAGAGAAGTCAAGGGAAAGGAGGACTGATGAACAGTCACTTTGTAGTAGTGTCAGGCACCAAAGGGCTACTTGATGAGGTAACTGGGGCTTGGGCTGGGAGAGATCTGATGGATTCCCTATTTGGTGCTTTTGAGGAGCTACCAAAGGAATGGACATTCAGTGAAGGGAAGGGAGAAATATAGCCAAGTTAGTCAAGAGAGGGTTAATGGGAAGAGATGTTGAATTTTTATATCATGAAATAACTGTAAGACAGAGATTTGGAATGATTAATAAAGCTTATTATTCTAACATTTTAAAATATTACTGAGCCCAAAGAGCTGGGATATTGCACTCCCTCTCCTGAAGAAGCCCTTCTGCTTTGGAGTCATCCATATCTGTCCAGGACAGGTTTAGTCCTTGGGGAAGTCTAGCTTCTAATGAGAAAAGAAATGGGTTTTTTTAAAAATATTTTTCAATGAATCAAACCTCCAACCCAGCATCCCAGCAACACATTATTTAAAGCTTCAGTTTTAGCTCAAGTTTTTCCAAAGTGGAGAATAAAAGATACTCAATACATAAGATGAATTGAGTGTTATCAGGCATAAGAGGCAGCTAGGTGGTAGTAGGTACAGTAGATAAAATGTTAGACATAAAGGGAAGAAGATGCGAGTTCAAATTCTCTAGCCTCAAACACACACTGGGTGTGTGATTCCAGGCAAGCCACTTAACTTCCTTCTGCCTCAATTTCCTTCTCTTCAAAAAAAAAAGTGCTAGTAATAGCACTTGCTTCTTGTTGTGAGAGTGAAAGGACATAATATTTGTAAAGCACTATGCAAACCTTCAAGCCCCAATATAAATGCTATTATCATTATTGGTATGGGATAGGTATGTAAATAGTACCCAGAAAAGTAATGTTAAATCCCAAAGGCATGCATTTAAAAGCATGCATTTACAAAACAACTTAAAACAGAATTTAGTTGCATAACTTAAAAGTATTATACTTTCACAACAGGTTGCTGCTTAAACATAAAACAACTGTAAGGATACTAAATAGGCATTTTTCATTTGTCTCAGCTTTGCATCATGTTTTCTTATCTGTAGCTATCTTCCTTAAGACAGAAGTTTTCTTTGACCCCAGGTAACATCACTTAAAGGGTCCACTACTCCTGGATAATTTGAATTACTGAAGTTACTTCCAAGCTTGCCTGTGTCCACCTTGCAATAAAGTTTAATTACCCATCCAGGAAAGGAAATACGAAATGGAAGAGCATCCAAGGGACCAAACATAAGCTCTCTCAGTTGGGTTAATGATCTATATGGGATAAACTATGGATCTAGAGAAAAGAGCATCGCTTATCCCCATGTTTCCCTCAAAGTAAGTAGAGACAAAGTAAATAGAGACAGAGTTCTATTTGCCACATCAGAGAGTTGAAGCAAGAGAGCAAGGAATAAGTTGTCTCTTCTTTTTTTTAACCTATTAACTAAATTATCTTAAACTTTTAACTAAACCAGCACCTCTTCCTTTGCTACCATCATAGGGGTGGCAAAGACCAAAAGACGACCCATGGTTTGCTGCACCATACCAAAGGACCAACTCTTTTCAGTGCCAAGTCTCCACAAGAAGGAAGTTGGGAGCCATTACCATGGATGCACCTAATTGCATCTTGGATGCTGGGTTATATGTGTGGTCAGCAGGAAGGCAATTTTGTACATGCACTATATAAACCCGTTAGAAAATCGATTCCAAGATTTCTGTGATTAAGTAAAAAGTACTATGTCTTTTGCTTCCCTTCAGGCTACTCTGCAAAAATTTCTGCCTCATCCTTACTAAAACTAATTATATTTTAAAATATTTAATGAGACTTCACACAAGTAAGATATGTATAGTATTTCAGAACTAAAATATATGTTTGTAATAGTATCTTACTTATAGAAGGTACTTAATAAATTTAGGTTAAATTTAACTTAATTGCCATCCTTTCTGAGCCTCATTTGCCTCATTTAAGGGATTAGATTAAATAAAGCTCCTTCTAGCTCTAAATACTAGTAGCTAGGAGGCTTAATGGATAGAGAACTGAGACTGGAGTCAGAAAGACTCAAGTTCAAGTCTAACATCAGATAGTTTTTAGCTGTGTGACCCTGAGAAAATCACTTAACCTCTGTTTGCCGCATTTTCTTCATTTATAAAATAAGATGGAGAAACAAGTAGCAAACCATTGCAATATTTTTGCCAAGAAAACCCCAAATGAGGTCATGGAGAGTTGAACAAATTGAACAACTCTTAAGTCCTATTACTTTGACATTCTTTTAATCTAGTCCAGTGATGGGCAAACTTTTTAAAGAGGAGGCCAAAGGAAAGGAAATACTCATCTGCCAGTCTATTTCTAAGGCAACTCTTTTGAAGTTTCATTGTATTATATCCTATTCATTGTATTCATCAGATTAGGAATAATGTAGCGTGGCCAGATAGAACATTTCAGGGGGCCGCATCTGCCCCGCTGGCTGTAGTTTGCTCATCACTGGTCTAGTCCTATGGTGGTGAGTCTATGGCACATGTGCTAGAGAGGGCATGTAGAGCCTTCTCTGTGGACACAAGTGCTGTCACCCACCAGAGTTCATCACAAGAAACCAGAGGGATTTTGGGCAAGCTGATTCCCTCCCCCTTTCCACGAACCTGAGGACATTTTTCACATAACCTGCCCTTCTGCCCAGCAGCTCATTGGGAGCACTTCCTCCCTCTTTTGACTGAGGTAAGGTGGATGGCTTTTATATGGTGTGAGGGTGCAGCATGGGTGGCACCTGTTGAGTCTGTGGCAAAGGTGATTCCCATGGTGAGGTTGGAGAGGAGCTAGGTTTGAGGGGAGTATAGCTCACAGTGGTACATAGCTGATGGGGAGCAGAGCTGGAGGGGGGCAGAGCCCTTGAGTCATTCTCCCCCTCTCCACCATGTGTGAGGACATTTCTCACGATACCCGCCCCTTTGCCCAGCAGTCCAATGTGAGCACTTCATCCATCCCCTGTCGAAGGTAAGGGAGGGCAGGGGCAGGGTACAGCACTCAGTCTCTAAAAGGTTTGCCATCACTGGCCTAGTCTATTCATTTTTGCAGAGGAAGAAATGGAGAATCAATAAACTGATCAATTAACAAGTATCTATGAAATATTTACTATGTACTAGATGCTGTGCTAGATAATGGAGATGCAAAGGAAAAAAACAGCTTTTGCCCCAAAGATTTTATTCTAAGGAAGATGGGGGAGATATACATACATACATATGTATACATGTGTATATATATATAAACATATGCATGTATGTTTAGAAGTTCTTGTATTTATATGTCTCCCATTACAATGTAAATCCCTTGATAATAGGGATTATTTCATTATTTCTGCTTATATTCTCAGTTCCCAACACAGTGGCACATAGTAGTAATATGTACAAATATTTGTACATATATATTACATAGATAAATATATAATATATACACATTTGGCATATCTATCTGTTCTTATTTATCTTTTCTTACCATAATTGATCAGTGTAAGTAAGTATAGATAACCCATCTTGAGGAACAGAGCTGATTTTTTTCCTCTCATTTGATACAGCATACAGAGAATCAAAACTGTACCTTGCATACCATGTTCCAAAAAAGAAACCTGAGTTTTGATATTTACTTGCTGGGTGAGATTCACATCCAAGGTAAAGTGATGACACTATTCTATACTATGTACTATGTTGCAGAGAGTCATAAAATAATGTTCATAAAGCCAAAGGATTTCTTTAAAAGAAAAAAGCTTGTGAAAAATTGTTTCGTTCACATGTATTGTGTGCCATACATTTCTGGACTGTGGCACAATCCTTAACCAAATAGAAAAAATCCATGAGGTCTACATCCAAGTATAGGGCTTTTCCTGTGCCCCTGAGGAGCTCGTGGGGGAAAGCAGAGAATAAAAGAAGGCACCACAGTAGCCACAAGCAATACAGAAATAGCATCAGGCTAGGAGTAAAGAGACCTACATTGGAGACCTGGATTTTTATCAATCTGCCATGAGATCATTGTATGTTTGTTTTGGGCTTATACATTTTTTTTCCATTTTGTCAATGAAATATAAATGTGGAATATTAAAACATTTCAGTTTGCTTCTGTAATATCAGGGATTTTAGACAAATTAAAAAATGAACCAGAACTTTAAAAAAAGTCACAATTCATTTAATCCCTCTGAGCTTCTGTATCCTCAGCTGTAAAATGAAGATACTGGAATAGACTACTTCTAAGTTCCATCTTAGGGCAATCTGATTCTCTGATATGTATGAATCATAGAAACAGACAGGTTTTATAATCCAAACCATACCTGAACTGGAATCCCATCCTATGACAAAAATGGGACCCAACCTTATCACCTTACAAAGAAGGAAAATGAGGCACAGAGCAATTAAGTGATATGTCCAAGGTCCCAAAGTAAGTGTTGGAGGCAGGATATGAACTCATTTCTTCCTGATTCCAGGCTTTGTTTCCTATTGACTATGTCATGCTGGTATGAAAAACTATGTTTCATCCTTACACAATAAATGTCACACTTCTTTATGTCATACTTTTAACTCAAGCAGACTCCTCTCCCCCCCCAAAAAAACCTGAAGTGCTTATATCTAAGTATAGACCTTTCCTATATTACCTCTTTCATAAGGCAAAAAGAAGTAAAATGAATTGTCTAGGTTCACACACCTAAGTGACTTTCAGTAAAGGAGCATTCAGTGACTTGTCTCCTGAATTGAGCAACCTGGAGGCAGGATCATTTGTAGAGGAAGAGAATAGAAACAAAAGAGTATAGAAAGAAGGGGAGAAATGAGAGAAAATGTAGAGAAATAACATGCCACCCATATCTATTTCTATTGCCAATAGAAGTGCTATTAATAAGTTAGCGCTATTAATAGTTATCCTACTGCCAGGAAAACTCAATGCCCCTCTTATGATAAAACTTCATGTAGAACATTTTCTTTTTCAATGTCCTAATACATAGCACATGCATGAAACTAAAATATTGCCTTCTCTAGAAAGAAGACAGGATAGCCAAGTACCAGAGGAGAGAACAGGAAAGGCAAGCCTGCAAATTGTCCTTCCCCAAAGCATTCTGGGATATCAAATGACAACTTTTGAAAGAGAGGATTGGGTTTTATCTACTTTTTGCAAATAATGGCATCTCTGCTTGGTAGCTCTGTCAGGCACTTGGAAGGAAGAAGTGACTAATAACTTTATACACTGTGAATAACAGGTGCTTCTTAAAAGAGAAGTCTGGGAGAGGCCCCTTGCAAACTCAGTGCATGCACCAAATATTGATTTTTACATTCTTATCCTGAAATACTCTGCCTGGTAACTGGAAAGGTAACTGGTTTATTTACTTTTAGCTGAAAAAGTCAATAATGAATGTTTGGCAATGGCAAATCTTAGAATCTTGGAACTACCAGGGACTGGGAAAGATCATCTAATTTTCTTCTACTGTGTTGCATCCAAACTGAACTAAGCCTTGAGTCTGTCATTCCACCCTTTCCTGCTTCTATGTTATTTTTGATGATTCTGTTCACCTTGCCTGGAATGCCCCTGCTATCCACCAAACACTACCATGAATTTCCATCTGCTAAGACTTTCCTTTACTTGAAGGTTACCCATGAGACCCATTTCTCCTGTCACCAGTTAAAAGTGATCTCTCCCTCCTTAAATTTCCCATAATACAGTGGCTCTTTTTGCATTTATCTCCTACTTATTTTGTGTGCATCTCTTATCCACTCATCTTCCCCCATTTTACTGTAACTTTTTGGAAATAATAATTAGCATCATATCTATCTCAGAATTCCCAGTCCCTATACATGGTTATATAAACATGGGTTAGGTTTTTAATAAAGACTTTTGAATTGAATTTAACTGAGTTGATTTGAACTGAATTCAATCCAATCTATGTCATCATTTTTCTTTAGACCAAGACTTCTTAAATGGTGTCCCTGAATTGGCTTTAAATTTTTTTCTATTTATTTTTTACCAATTACATGTACTAACAACTTTCCACACAATTTTCCCTAAGTTATATGATCAAACTTATCTTTCTCCCTCCCTTCTACTTCATGGTGCTAGCAGGTGATTCAATCTGGATTTTACATGTATTATCATGCAAAACATATTTCCATATTGTTCATTTTTAGGTGAGTAATCTTATAAAAACAAAACCCCAAAACATACACCCAAAGATGCAATAGAAACATTGTGTGCTTTCATCTGCATTCTGACTCCACCAATTCTTTCTCTGCGTGAATTGGATTTTTGATAATGACATTTTGATTTAATTGATTTCCTTCGTAATCCTATATTTTATTTTATAAATTTACATTGTCCAGAGTAGAGGCCCCTAGGCTTCACTGGCCTGCAAAAAGGATCCATGCTACAAAAAAGGTTAGTACTCCCTGCTTTAAACACAATAACTTCCAAATCATCCAGAAATTACAGTTTATTAACAAATCCAGAGGAAGTTCCCACATCTTCCCTTCTGAATCATCAAAACCCTTGTTTTGAGGCTATTCTTCCTCATATTTAGCCTCTTTGAACCCACCTTTTTCTGTTCTGTCACCAGTCAAAATAGAAAACGCTGATTTACCTTATTCTGTATTAACTTATGTGAACAATTCCTATCTCAAAGACCATTATTAAGTCATCACCCAGCATTCTCTTTTAGTTTTAATCATCTTACTTGTCATCTAAAGTTTCAAGCTATAGACTCAGTTGAGGAAATCATTCTTCTTAAAGACAATTAATTATATCCATCATATAAATGGCAACATGGGGCAAAGGTATCATAAACATGATTGTGTGGGTTTACAATGGCCTTGCCCATTTAACCCATAAGCTAAGGGAAGTTTTATCTTTCACAATGGGCTTCTCTAGTCATCACCACTGCTATAACGCCAAGAGGAGTGAATACAATTCATTTTTTTTTAACCCTTGTACTTCGGTGTATTGTCTCATAGGTGGAAGATTGGTAAGGGTGGGCAATGGGGGTCAAGTGACTTGCCCACGGTCACACAGCTGGGAAGTGGCTGAGGCCGGGTTTGAACCTAGGACCTCCTGTCTCTAGGCCTGACTCTCACTCCACTGAGCAACCCAGCTGCCCCCTACAATTCATTTTTAAATTTGTGTGAGAGAGCACATTGTCTAACATTCTTCAGTCATAAGAGGGCAGTACCTTTTGTGCTCATAGATCTAGATTGACTCTTTTTCATTTGAAGAATCTATAAAATTATGACTATGCACAGCGATAAGGCTCCCAAAAAGATAGCCAACTCTCTTTAAAAATTATCTAAGAAGGAATTGAATATTTTGATTCTCTTTCAGTTCAATGTTGAATGCAATAAAAAAGAAACATTATTTGTGGATTAAATAGGTAGATATATCATGCATTTATTAAATTCTCAAGTACTTAAAAGGGGCAAAGTGTTGTGTAGAAGAAAAAACATTGAACTTAAAACATAGGTTCAAATCTTGGCTTTGCCATTTACTAGTTAGTAAATAACAATTTTGGCAATTCCACAAGCTTCATACAATGTGACTGGGGCAAAGAAGGAAACAAAAACAATATCAATTTAACTTTTTTGGTTGAGACTTTTGGATCAAGGTAGCAATGAAGACCAGAGGACAGAGGGTTATTCAGAAGGAAAGACTATATAGCATATAACTCTGTTTGAGAGACAGAGAAGCTAAACACTAGTCCCCATGAATAGAGAGGACTTTTTTTTGCTTTTTTTATGAACTATATTTTGAATTTGAACTATAAATGGAGCATATCAAGGAAAAAACAATGGTGCATACATAATTGCATATTAACACTTCATTTCAAATTTTTCTTTACATTTCTATTGAAAGAGAATTGTACATGATTTATTTACAAAACATCTATGTGCAAAGGTTAGAAATAAAAAAATTTATACAGAAATACATTAATTCTGAGTCAATTTCCTAGTAGGTGGCTAATGGTGAGGGACTGAGGTACAGTCTCTGAGGAGTACTTTGAATTCCCTATTTTAAAAAACAACAACCCTTACTTTCCATTTTAGAATCAATACTGTGTATTGGTTCCAGGGCAGACGAGAAGTAAGGGCTAGGTGATAGGGGTTAAGTGACTTGGTCAGGGTCACACAGCTAGGAAATGTTTGGGGCCAGACTGATTTGAACCTGGGACCTCCCATCTCTAGGTCTGTCTCTAAATCCATTGAGACATCTGCCTGCTCCCTAAATTCCCTATTTTAGTTAATTATTATTGATAACTAGGTTGTAGGCTTAGTCCAGTGGTTCCCAAACTTTTTTGGCCTACTGCCCCCTTTTCAGAAAAAAATATTATTTAGCCCCTTGGAAATTAATTTTTTTAAAATTTTAATAGCAATTAATAGGAAAGATAAATGCACCTGTGGCCATCAGTGCTTCCCTGGATCACTGCAGCACCCACGAGGGGGCGGTAGTGCCCACTTTGGGAATCACTGGCTTAGTCCTTATGCTGCTGATGGAGTATAAGAACATTCAGTACCCTTTAAATCTCAGTGCTCTAGGCTAAAGTTCTGATTGCTCCACCCTGGTGACAACTCTGCTTCTAATTTAAGCAACTTATATAGTAGTAGCTCCTCACTCTAAAAACAACTGCACAGTTCATATGCTCTTTTCTTTAGAGTTTATATATTTATTCTAACATAAAATTACAAGTAGATTATTATAACTTTAGCATGACTAACTGTTTTCAATGTTCTTTATGGGTATACTTTCTCACTTTATGTAATAAGTGAATTCTTGTCAAAGTTGGCCATAAAGTTAATGTTAGTAAAATGGATCTTATTTTTCTGTGAACTGACATTATAAAATTAGAGCTATTGTCCAATGAGGAAATATCCCTCAAGAAACTGAGTGACAGTGTTTCACAAGGAAGTAGTTGAGATAATGAACAGTCTATGTGATAGGTGAGTATGAAAGTACTGGAAAGAGTATGTATATGGGGATTGGGAGTGGTAGAAATGGATTGTCAGATTTATAATAGACCTTTTGAGGTCACATTTGAATTGGGATCAAGGGCTGAAAAAGACAAAAAGCTTCCAGATTACTTAGATGTTAGACAACAAGCATTTGTTAAGCCTTTACTATGGGCTAAGCACTAGGGATAAGAATACATGCAAAAAAATGACTGTGCTTGCCTTCAAGTGGTTTACATTTTAATGGGAAAAAACAACACCTAAAAGGAAGGCTGAAAAATTTAGAGAGGTAGTACCCAGCACAGGGTTATGATGAAATTTGTATATGACCTGCTGAGATTGCTGCCTTGGGCATAACGCATGCTTCAAGGAGGGGCCATTCAATTAGAGGGAGGGATAGCAGAAGTGGAGGGTACTTTCCTCCTCTTCCATATACATCATGAATATTTTCTTCAATAAAGGAAATGGAAGGAGCTGATGAGGAACAGATGACATCACAAAAAATGAAAATGCCATATATTAATGGATTACTGTTATCAATATAGCAGTCCAATGAGAAATAGACAACTCCTGTGGTCCCATCATTATTAGTCAGCAAACATTTTATCTCCTTGTCACACAAAAAGACAGAAACCAATGTCAATATCAGTTTAGAGTACAAACTTATTTGTAGGAGGAAAAGAATAAGAGATTATTAGCATTATTCCCACAAAAATATCAAGATTTAGTTAGGGGGCAAACAAATCACTTGAGAGCTTAGCAAAGGACTTAGTGAATTTTGATATTTTCAGGAGCAGGGTACAGATGCAAACAGAAAGAGAACAAAATAAGTATGGAATGAAATATATCTGTCACCCTTCCTTTAGTGATCTACTCCAAAATGGTGAAACTATCAACTTTGAACTCCATCATCTTAATAACTGAGAAACTCTGTGAGGATGTGGAAATTCCACTGAAGAAAATGAAGTCAGAATGAATGGATAGATCTGATAAAAAACATAGGAAAACAAATCATGCTAGAATCAATAAAATTTTTAGGGTACTCAGAGATCAATGTTCAAATTATATCAAAGAAGGAAAGATTTTAAAGGAATGAAAAAAAATGAACACAAATTATTTACTTTTTCCAAAAAAATTTTTTTTCAAGAAAAGAAGATAGCAACATCTAATTTCATCTACAAACTGCTGTCAAGAATATCAGTGAATCTATCTGCTTACTTTTTCATTTTGTGAAACTAGATATACATATACATAGTACAACACATCTTCATAACTGTACAACTGACTGATAGATACATGTAAAGATGGGATTTGTGCAAGAGGGATGGGACCAAAGGAGCCAGAGAAGGCAGTTGTGGACAGTTGCTGACAGTTGAGACCAAATTGGATTCTGGGAATTTCTCTGAGGAAGAGAGGAGAGGAGAGGTCTTTGGGTGGAGGACTGAGAGAGGGAGGAGGTGGATGTCCCAGCTTGGATCCAGTCCTGAGGGCTTCCTGAGGATCTTTCTTTTGGAAATTGAAACCCTAATTCCCTGAGAAAAGTCATTCCATTGCATCTTACTCATCGAGACTTTAACCATCAAGTCAGATAAGTTTGGACTTCATTTGGGGAACAATCTCTTACTCTCCTTCACCCATTTTCAACCTTGTTAAGAGACCCTCTTTCAGTCAAGACTTACAATTATAGAAAAGGATAGAAACAGAAAAGTTTAGAATAGAAACAGAAAGAGAAGGGGTGGGAGAAGAAGCTTAGGAGGGAGAACCCAAAAGGTTCCCTCCTAAGTGATAGACCCCATAGAAATAGAGAGGAGGGTACCCCAAAATCTTTCTGCCCTTCACTCCTTTCCCCAATCCCTGGATTATTAATAATAAAAGCCATTCATCAGTCAGATAGTGTTCCAGAGTGCTTGAGAGACAACAAGGGCGAGGGGAAATACAGCTTGGTCTGGCTGACTCCATCTTGAAGCCAGACCACCCTCTGTGAAATTAACTGATTGAAGGAGGTTTGTGTGAACCCCGTCCTTATTCAGAATCTGATTGGGGTACCACATACTTCATCTTATAGAGAAGTCTTGCCCCAACTCCTGTGGGGTGGCATGACCATCCAGGTCACCCAATTTCAGGGTGACAACCCCTTAAAGTCTCCCAGTGTATATTTGGCCCTAGGGGAGAGCTATAAGAGTCTCACCACATAGACTTTCTCTATCTCTCTTCTATAAACATCCTCTACTGGCTTTCTTTATTATTACATACATAATACCTAAGATCCACTCTGGCTATTGTTTACTGATTTAAAAATATTACCTGATTATTGATTTCAAAATACTACTTGACTTAGTAGAACAAATTTTTTAGTCCTTGCCTAAAAAGGTGATTCCCACACATGTTATTATGATTATATAAGGCTCCATGATGAAGGTAATTTCTTCAAAGAATGATCAAGTATCAAAACCAAAAAGAGGAATAAAACAAGGAGATTTATGCTTAACACATATCTAGGGTGCTGACCAGTTTCATAGAGGATGTCTTGCACAACATTCAAATAGAAGAGAGATTCTTTTTAGCATCAAAATTCTAAAAATAGAGACTTCCAGGTTAAGATGGCTGCAGAGTAGAAGCAGGTTGCTTAACTCTCCTAATTGACCCATACATGATACCTCAAGGACACAAAAACCAAATCCAGATGAAAGAAGGAACCCCACAATAGGGCACAGCATTGAAGGTACATGGGATTTGGGCATTTCCATGCTATAAGAGGGTGAAATAACTCTGACTGAAACTTGAGCTGATCAACCCCTTCTTTCCCCCCACCCACAGTGCCAGAGCCAGTGCACAAGAGTTAGAGCAAATGTGGGGCATTCACTAAGTTCTTGGCAGCTAACTGGGACCACCAGGGGTTTGCTCCTGGGAGCAGCAAGAGTTAATACCCCAAGTATTTGAGTGCAAACTTTGAGTGCAGACTTTGAATGGAGGGGTCACAGATTGTGGAAGCAGTGTGTTGAGACTCGTAAAGGAGCCTTGGGCAGAGGAGCAAGCAAGGGGACCACCAGGAGGCTCAACCCTGAGAACAGCTAGACTTGAGACACCAGGAGCTTAAAGAATGCAGACCTGGGGCACGAGGATAAAGCTGAGAGGGGCAGCACTACACTATGACTTAGGCAAAAACTGCTCCACAGCTCTATACACAGAGAGCCTGCACGCCTCACCCAGACTTCTGACTGAGAAGGAAAAACTAGCATAACAACGGCAAGCAAAGCCCTAGAACTAACCAAGAGAAAGAATAAAAGGAAAGCTTTAACACTGTATAACTTTTACATAGAAAAAGTTCAGACAACAGAGCAGAGAACAGAGGAGGACAAACAAGCAAAGACATCCAAACCTTCCCAAAAAAATGAAAATTGGTCATAATCTCTTGAAGAGTTCAAATCTGAGATCATGAGAAAGATGGAAGAGATTTGGCAAGAAAAGTGGGAAATAGTTCAAAAGGAAATTAACAGTTTAAAAAACAGAAACTCCCAATTGGAGAAAGATGCCCCAAAATCAAATGAAATGATAAGCAAATTGGAGATCCAAATTAAAAAGCAGGAAAACAAGATAGACCAAATAGAAAAGGAAAATCAAAATACGGTAGCAGAAAAAAGTCTCTAAAGACCAGAAATGGGCAAGTAGAAGCCAATAATCTTGCAAGACAGCAAGAACTAATAAAGCAAAGTTAAAAGAATGACAAAATAGAAGGAAACATGAAATAACTCACTATGAGAATGACAGATGAAGAAAACAGGTCTAGAAGAGACATCATTGGTCTTCCTGAAAAATCAGAAATTAATAGAAATTTGGACACCATACTACAAGAAATTATCCAAGAAAACTGCCCTGATTTTCTTTAACAAGAGGGCAAAATAGATATTGAAAGGATACATATATCACCCTCTACACTAAACTCTCAAAAGTCAATCCCTAAGAATATAATTGCCAAATTCAAGAGTTTCCAAGTTAAGGAAAAAATATTACAAGAAGCCAGAAAGAGACAATTCAGATATCAAGGAACATCAATCAGGATTACACAGGATCTGACAGCCTCCACACTAAAAGACCACAAGGCTTGGAATATAACATTCAGAAAGGCAAGAGAACTTGGCAAATATGGTACTGATCCCAAAGCTAGGTAGAACAAAAACAGAGAAAGATAACTACAGACCAATCTCCTTAATGAACATAGATTCAAAAATCTTAAACAGAATACTAGGAAAAAGACTCCAGCAAGTGATCAAGAGGGTTATTCATTACGATCAGGTGGGATTTATACCAGGAATACAAAGATGGTTCAACATCAGGAAAACGATTCACATAATTGACCATATCAACAAGCAAACCAACAAAAATCACATGATTATCTCAATAGATGCTCAAAAAGCCTTTGACAAAATACAAAAACCATTCCTATGGAAAACACCAGAAAGTATGGGACTAGAAGGGCCTTTCCCAAAAATAATAAATGGTATATATCTAAAACCATCAACAAACATCATCTACAATGGGGATAAATTAGAAGCCTTCCAAATAAGATCAGGAGTGAAACAAGGATGCCCAATGTCACCTCTATTATATAACATTGTACTAGAAACACTAGAACTAACAATCAGAGAAGAAAAAGAAATTGAAGGTATTAAAATAGGCAGTGAGGAGTGTTTTAAGCGGATAAATTTAGTAGGTAATAAAGTGGTTGTAATAAAGGAATAGGCTAGAGGTAATAGGGAAATTAAGGCAGAGGTAAGGTTGTAATAGGGAATAAGGCAATGTGGATAGGGTTTGTGTATTCCTAAGGCAGTAAAGTGGATAAGGAAGGTACAATGGTGAAGGTGGTAAATTGAGGTGGTAGGAGAAGTAAGGGAATGACTGAGTTTAGGGAATATAAACACGGAGGTATAAAGAGTTGCAAGGGAGAGGATGAGGTACTTTGGGCAGGCAGCTGCAGCCTGGGAGACACAGACTGGGTACACAGACTGGGTATAAGGGTTTGGGACAGAGACACTAGAGGGAAAAAAACTGATCTCTTCAAGTAGGAAGGGCACTTCTACAGACAAAGGTTAGGGCCAGCCAAGAATGGCTTGAAACTGACTAGAGGGCTTTCTAGTCAGTTTCTCAGGTTCACAAAGGAAGAGTCCAGAGGAAGTATTGAGATTATACTTCCTCCAAAATGGACACCTTCAATTCCCTTCACGAGCCAGAGACAATATTATTCCTTTCTCCCCTTCTCCCTCTCTTATCAATCAACTAATGAACTAGCCAAAGGTTTGATTAAGTGACAAACAGGGCCTATTGAATTTTAGGGTTGATTGGAAGGAATGGAGAGATACAAGGTAACTCTAACAGCCGCCTAGAGAAAGCTTCAGTTGGGGGAGGGAGACAGGAATGTGAGACTGAGAAAGGACCTGCATCACTCAGCCCATGAGAGGTTTTTGTAGCCTACAGGGGTTAGGAAAGTTGGATACAATGAATGGAGAGATAATTTGTAACAAGGGTAATCCCTATTTGACTATGGGAAACTAAATCTACCAAGTTTGAAAGCTACTACCCAGATCCACTCTCCTTTCAGAAACCCACAGAAATTCAGGAATGGAAATGATGATTGGGAATAGGGGAGGTTAGGGAGATCCAAAGGAAATAGTTAAGCTAACAAATTTTAAGAGAAAAGCTGCAGAATATAAGCCAGGTTTTTAGTCCAAAGATAGAGCTCAGCTGACCCCTCCTACTCTCATAGAGTCTCCAGGGTCAACTGTGCCTCCTCAGGATTCTAAACCCTTTTCAATTGTCAGAAACTCTGCAGTAAGGTTTTTCAGGGTTGATATGCACTCTTTTGCACTACAGGCGACCAAACTATCAGTCTTTGCAGATGATGTGATGGTCTACTTAAAAAAAATCCTAGAGAATCAACTAAAAAGTTAGTCAAAATAGTCGACAACTTTAGAAAAGTTGCAGGATATGAAATAAATGCTCATAAATCATCAGCATTTCTATATATATTTCCAGCACATCGCAGCAGCAAGAGTTAGAGGGAGAAATTCCATTTAAAATCACCTTAGACAATATAAAATACTTAGCAATCTATCTGCCAAGACAAACACAGGAATTATATGAACACAACTACAAAACCCTTTCCACACAATTAAAACTAGATCTAAAAATTGAAAAAAACATTGGTTGCTCATGGGTTGGATCAGCCAACATAATAAAATGACCATTCTACCCAAATTAATTTACTTATTTAGTGCTATACCTATCAAACTATCAAAAAGCTTTGTTACTGAATTAGGAAAAAAACCCTATAACAAATTTCATCTGGAAGAATAAAAGAACAAGAAAATCAAGAGAAATAATGAAAAAAATATGAAGGAAGGTGGCCTAGCAGTACCAGATCTTAAACTGTACTATAATGCAGTAGTCATCAAAACAATATGGTACTGGTGAAGAGACATAAGGGAGGATCAGTGGAATAGACTTGCAGTAAGAGACCTCAGCAAGACAGTCTATGATAAACCCAAAAGAACCCAGCTGTGGGGACAAAATCTACTATTTGAAGAAAATTTCTAGGAAAATTGAAAACAATATGGGAGAGATTGGGTCTAGATCTCACACCCTATACCAAGATACATTCAGAATGGGTGAATGACTTGAATATAAAGAGGGAAACTATAAATAAATTGGGTAATCACTATATATATGTACATACATATATATATATATATATACATACACACTATTGTATACTTGTCAAAGTTCTGGGAAAGGAAAGATTCTAAAACCAAGCAATAGTTAGAAAAAATTACAAAATGAAAAATAATTTTGATTACATTAAACTAAAAAGGTCTTGTACAAACAAAACCAATGCTAACAAAATTAGAAGGGAAGCAACAAATTGGGGAAAAATCTTTGTAACAAAAAAACTTGGACAAATTACTCAAATATTTAAGGAGCTAAATCAATGGTACAAAAAAATCAAGCCACTGCCCAATTGCTAAATGGGCAAGGGACAAGAACAGGCAATTTTCAGATAAAGAAATTAAAACTATCAACAAACACGTGAAAAAGTGTTCTAAATCTCTTATAATTAGAGAAATGCAAATCAAAACAAATCTGAGGTACCACCTCTCACCTAGCAGATTAGCTAACATGACAGCAAAAAAAGTGGTAAATGTTGGAGGGGATGTGGCAAAATTGGGACATTAATCAATTGTTGGTGGACTTGTGAATTGATCCAAACATTCTGGATGGCAATTTGGAACTATGCCCAACGGGCTTTAAAAGACTATCTGCCTTTTGATCCAGCCATAGCACTTCTTGGTCTATACCCCAGAGAGATAATAAGGAAAAAAGACTTGCACAAAAATATTTATAGCCATGCTCTTTGTGGTGGCAAAAAAATTGGAAAATGAGGGAATGTCCTTCGATTGGAGAATGTCTGGACAAATTGTGGTATCCGTTGGTGATGGAATACTATTGTGCCCAAAGGAGTAATGAACTGGAGAAATTCCATGTGAACTGGAATGACCTCCAGGAATTGATACTATGAAAGGAACAGATCCAGGAGAACATTGTACTCAGAGACTGACACACTGGTACAATCAAACATAACGTACTTCTCTTCTAACAGCAATGCAAGGATCCAGAGCAAGGCTGAGGGACTTATGAGAAAGAAAACTAGCCACATTCAGAGGAAGAACTGTGGGAGTAGAAACATGCAAGAAAAACAACTGCTTGAACACATGGGCTAATGGGGATATTTCTGGGGATGTAGGCACTAAACGATCACTCTAGTCCAACTATCAATAATATGGGATTAGGTCTTAATCAATGATACATGTAAAATCCAGTGAAATTTTGCATCAGCTACAGGGGTGGGGGAATTTGGGCGAAAGGGAAAGAACATGAAACATGTAACTATGGGAAAATATTCAAAATAACAATTAAAAAGAGAAAAAAAGAAATGATTTATACATCAATCACGGACTGGAGCCAGATCATGCTTAAAATCCATTGTAAATTTAAAATTATATGATTCTGATATTGAAAAATAATTCTACAAATACTCCCATTTGCTGATGATATCTTTTTCTGACGAAATTGAAATACTACAAAGTCTCAATAAAATTTTAGTCTCTTGAAAGAGAGTGACATGACTATTCACAAAAGAAAAACAAATTGAATGAAAAAGAAACATTAGACAAGTAACAACACAGTCAATTGATTGAGTTAGCCCATATATATATATATATATACTTGAAAGGATTTCCAGATAAACAATGAGCTTGGTCAGAAATTGAATAGCAGGAGGAGAAAAATGGGTTGGATTGGATCTGGGAAGCTGTGTAACACTTTAAATGAAACTAACTTGCTCTTTTTGATATCAACATGTTTTCTAATGGTTATAACTGGTCAAAATTATGGGCAAAATGATCTCTGGAGAACTGAAATTCAGTGACCCAAACAGAAAGACTGGGAGCATAGGCAAGTAGGTTATAACATTTTACCAATAATAACTCCTGCTTAAAAAGTGGCAAAAGACTTCCTCAAAACTGCCCATAAAAACAATAGGAAAAAAAAACATTGGAAAACATTCTCTAAGGACTATGTTATTTGTGAAATATTTAAAGAAAAAAAAAACAGAAAGATTTCTAGAATTTTGGGTAAACTCTCTAAGGAGGATTTATGGAAAAACATGAGGAAGATGAGATGTGTTTGGAGAATGGGAGAAGGAAGTTAGAAGAATTTGTAATCTGCAGTGGTGAATTTATGTTATTATTACAATTCCACTTGAATATTAAAACAGAAGACTATTCTTCACAATGTAAAAATAATTATGATGAGCTGAGAACAAAAGTGAAATTTCCTTTTTTTTCCTTCTCACACAGTTTGCTCCATTAATCTTCAGAGAGGTTAATTAATTTGCTCGAGGTGCACAGCAAGGTCAATGAATGTGTTGGGAATCAAACCCAGGACAAAATAGAGCAAATTAGTTATGCTTTTTCCCAGTAGTCCTTCAACCTGTGAATTATCAGGCTGTTAGAGTACTGTGAAATGTTACACTGAATCTATTTCAAAAACCCCAACAACTCCTGTGTAGAAATTGCCTGAGAATTAAAAACATCAGTGCTTAATATTCTTATTTCAATTATGATCCTGGTTGTGAGGAATATCTTCCTTTATTTTTCATATTATGGCTATTGCTGACTCAGGACTCAAGGAAGAACAAATTGTGTAATTTGAGTTGAGAGGAATCTTTTCTGCAGTTGTTCTTAAATAAAAACACATATAATGAGCCAAAACCTGCCTGGAGATCTGTGTGCACAGCTCCCATTGACGTCACTTGGAAGTATGTGTGGGCAGAAATTGGCCCACTTACTCCAGCATAATCTTTTGAAAACTGAACATTTTAAAATCTTTTAATCTCAAGCTACAGTAGGTATAAAGCAGCTACCATACCTAACTTATTTACTTGGAAATAAACTTTTTTAGAGCTCTACAAGGAATAGTCATAAGAATCCTCTCCTTTTGAAGACTAGTCACCTCTCTTTAAAAACAGATTCAAAAATACAAGAGACCTTAAATAGTCCATGTAATCCAATCCACTTATTTTACAGAAAAGGAAATTGAGTCTTCAATATATTCAGTGACACAGCCAAGATTAAACAGTGAATTAGTGGGAGGGTTAACATTACAGATCTGATATCCATATTCCGAATCAGGGTTCTCTGCACTGTACTGTGGTGTATAAAATAGGACAACTTTATCCATTCTGTCTCTAAATAGATTCTCACTCTTATAGTGATTGTCTGAGGGAGTCCATTCACCTGAAGTGTCTAAGGGCTACACATATAAGGGACTAACAGTGACACTAAAATTAAAGTAATTTGGGCCAGAGGATGAGGGTGGAGAGCAGTTGAGAAACACTAGAAATGCATTCATCATGAGGAATTAGCATGCCAGACAAAGAATGTCTTGGGAGTCTTTTTCAACTGTGAGAACTCAACAGTTCCAACTGTACCTCAAACATAATCCATATGGGCACTCTCTAGGAGTTAGAAAGCACCACCCTCTCTTCCCCAGGTTCATTTTGGCAAGCATATGTTGGTCTCAATTATATAACCATTCTTTCATTACAAACAATTTCAACTTACATTCCCAATTAGCGACTAATGACAAAAATCAATTAATTCTTGAGTAATAATTGATACATTTACAAGTATATATGTTTATATTTATAAGTATATATGTAATAATTTGTATATTTACAAGTATATGTATGTATATGGATACTTATACACAAGTGTGTATATATATATATATACATATTTATATGCATGTATTATGCATAGGTGTATATATGGGGAAACAGAAAAAAGGATGGAGAGGAAGCTCTCCTTTGAGCCAGGAAGGGATTACCTTCAAGTCTAGCCTTTGACAAGTTTTGGCTACGTGTCCTTGGGTAAATCACCTATTACTAATGGTTTAAGAAATTCTTTAAGCATCAAATTGTAAAAAAAGATGCTGGCCTGTGTTGGTAGAAGGGTTTTTCTTATTTGGGAATTCCCTATACTAAAATCACAGGTTCAGATCCATATATATTTATGTATTATATGTACATATTATATAGTATATATCACACATAGATATATAGGTACACATTGATATCTGTATTCTAGACATATTATGGGTATATACCTACACACATATACACACAGAGCATATGCCTATAATTATGTAATGGAGATACAGGTATATTTCCATAGAATAGGTATATATCTATGTTCAAATTTATGACAGATATATGTATATCTAATCATAAATTTGGAACTAAAAGTGACTTTAGAAGTCACCTGGTCTAGTCAGATGAAGAAATTGAGGCCCAGAAAGAATAAAGGACTTTTTTATGTCATACATAAATTAAATAATAAAACTGGGCCAAAAACCAATGTCCTCTGACACCAAATCCAGTAGTCTATTATACTATACTGCCCTCCTATGCAGATGAGTGCAAGGTTAGACTTCTATACTTCAAAAACCAGAGCTTATTAACTTCTTTTGTGTCATGGATGGAAACCTGGTAAAACCTAAAGACATCTCAAAATAATTTTTATATTTTAAAATAAGATACATCGTATTATAAAGGAAATCATATATAACCAAATACAGTAAAAATATATATTTAAAAGTCTATACTCCCCAGGTTCAGAATCCTTGCTCTGTGTTATCATGTTTATTTCAGCAGTCATCATTTTTCTGCAGAATAGAATTGACTTTTAAGTTTCTCACCTGAGTAGAAATGACCTTCTTTCCTACCAGCTTTGGAAATATCTGCTCATATGCGAGATTTCCTCAGTATTTGATAAGGCTTTGTTCTTCCTATGTTCTCCTTGTGTTGCTTTGCCTCTTCCTAAAAAGGATTACTGCCCATTGGTAGAATGTGCCATCCCTCTTTTTTCTTTTTCTTTTTTTTTTGCCTCTTTGAGGACACTGTGTGATGGTTGGTCTCTTTTATTTCTTCAGTAAATGTTTGTGGTGGTCCAAGTTACAGAAGTGCTGTAACTGGACACCTAAGTTTTTATTTTCTCCTTCTAACCACAAGTACAGCATGGACTGTGGGATCTAAAAGTTTTGTGGGGAAAGCCATGGGCAAGTCATTTTGTACAGGAAAGGTGGTATTCAAAAGTCTCCCTACTGGGAGTTTGTCATTTTTAGTGTCATCAGAATAGAACATTACAGATTGGAAAAATAATAATGGCATTTCTCATTTACATAACACTGAAAGGTTAACAAAGTGCTTTCTTCACACAACTCTGTGAAGGAGATCGTATGAGTATTATTATCCAGATTTTACTAATGAGGAGAGTAAGCCTCAGAGGTTATATGAACATCTCAAGATCATAAAATTTATTAAGTGTCAGAACCATGATGTGAAACTGGGACTGCTAACTCTTAAACCAGTGCTTCTTCTATGATGCTAATGAGATGAGCAATAATGAAAGCTAATTCAGATATAAAAACATTTCTTAAGAAATTTCTGGGAATGAAGTTTGATTTATTTTCTATTACTTTTTTCACAACTGAAAAGTGATCCTTGCTTTTCCATTTTAGTCTCAGAAGGATTTTTTTTTCCTTAAAGAGAAAACCAAGTAGCAGTCTGGGTGTGGGGTCTTGATGGATCAACAAGGCTAAACATTTAAACAAAAGCTTTCTTCTTCCAAAATATGTATGGTTTTGAGTCCCTGATTCATTCTGGAAATTTACTAGATGATTCTTCTTGGCAGATACAAGTGAATGCATGACTAATAAGGGGTAAGAGGGCAATTATATTTATTTTATATATTAAATTGGCTCTCCTTCCTATAAGTGTACTTTTATGTTTACTTAAAATAATGATTTTAACTAGCAATAACAATATTTTGTATTTCAGTGGAATCTTTTCATGGAAAGATATAAAGACACCTTGGATTTCAATAAATTCAACAAATATTGATATTATCTACTACATGACTAGTTGTGCTGGGTGATGAGGGAGAAGAAGATAAGGTCCTACCCAAAGGAGTTTACAGCTGACCCAGTGACATAAGATATATAAACAAATAAACAAAAAACTCAACATACACATTACAAAATAGAATATGGATATGTAAGAGAGGCAGGAACAAAGTAGGCAAACTCTTAGAAGACTACTTTAATCATGGAAGAATTAGGAGGGGCTTCATACAAGAGGGAGAATTTATTTGCATAGTTCCCTAAATTTTTTTAAATTTTATTTTCACAACCATAGTTGGAGGTAAATATATGCATTTATCTCTCTCTCTTTATTTTTTTAGATAAGAAAACTGAGTCTTGGAAAGTCAGTCACCAAGCATTAATTAATTCTTCATTATATTCTGGGCATCATGCTAAGTAATGGAGATAGAAAGAAAGGCAGGAAAAATATAGTCCATCTCCTGAAGAAGAGTGCCTTGTAATGAGAAAGATAATATGCAAATGTTGATATACACATAAGATCTTTTATATAAATGTATAAAAATGTGTGTTTGTATGTAGAGATGGCAGGTAGGTGGAACAATGAATAGAGAGTATCGGGCCTAGAAGCAGGAATACTTACCTACCTGAATTCATATTTCACCTCAAACCCTGGGCAAGTCACTTAATTTTGCCTCTGTTTCCTCATATGTAAAATGGACTGGATAAGCAAATGGAAAACTATTCCAATATCTTTGACAAGAAAACCTCAAATGAAAAATGACTAACAAAAATATAAAGAGAGACAGACAGACAGACAGACAGAGGCAGAGATAATCAGAGACAGAAAGAGAGGCAGAGAAAGAGAGACAGAGACAGATAGAGATAGAGAAAGATAGAGAATAGATTAAGGAACTCTGAAAGGGAAAAGCATTAGTAGCTAGGAAGGACTGGGGAAAACCTCCTGCAGAAGATGGAATTTGAGTTGAGACTTGAAGAAAACAGGGGAAACTAAGAGGTGGAAATGGGGTGTGGCAGAACATTTGGCATAGGAAACATTCAGTGCAAAAGCACCAAGAAGGGAATTATAGTATAATATTAAAGAAACAGCAGCCTGATACATGTGGCTAGATCATAGAGAAGGAGATTGGCATGTAAGAAGGTTAGAAAGGCAGGAAGGGCTCAGATTCTGAAATATGAAAAGACTACATTTTATCCTGGAGATATAGAGAAGTCACTGGAACTCATTGAGAGGGAGGGGGATAGAGTGAAGGAGGAAAGAAATATAGTTAGGCTTATTCTTTAGAAAAACTGCCTTGACAGTTAATGCAAGGAGAGTTTAC
Source organism: Gracilinanus agilis (assembly GCF_016433145.1). Lineage (NCBI taxonomy): Eukaryota > Metazoa > Chordata > Mammalia > Didelphimorphia > Didelphidae > Gracilinanus > Gracilinanus agilis. The sequence continues at coordinate 393,939,949 of NC_058133.1, read as the reverse complement.
AGAGGAGAGATGCTTGAGGCATGGAGACCAGTTAAAACATGATGGCATTAGCAATATAATATAGGTTTAGAAGATTGTGGCTGTATGAACAGAGTGGAGAGGACATATAGATAGGAGAGATGCTCTAATGACAGAAATACTAAGATTTGACATGAATGAGGAGATGAAGATGACATGAGGGTGTGGGTCACTGATGGATCTCTTGAAGTGATAAGGAAGTTCATAGAAGAGAGAGCTTGGGGAAAGGAGATGGTAACATAAAGAATCTTATTTTGGACAAAATGAGTTTGAAATGCCTACAAAGAGCATTTACTTTGAGATGCCAAAGAGGCATTTGGAAATGCAGGACAGAGGCAAGGGACTGACATATAGATAAAGGAATTATCTGCTAAGAGATAATAATTGACAAATGACTTTGTGACTTACACCATCACATAGCTAATAAGAGGTAGAGGCAAGAATGGGAATTAAAATTAAATCTTTGATCTCCTCATCTAGTGCTTTCCCTGAAGCACCAAATCCTGTATTTTAGTGAGGCAGATTGGCAACTAACCATATATCATTAAATACATGTGTCCCTAGGGTGGAATGAAGCCATTGTAAGAGAAACATTACCAGCTAGGACATAAGGAAAGTCCAGGTAGCTAATATTAAGAAGAATTTGTGTGGGGAGAATGTGATTGAATTGAAACAATGAATTTACTATGATCAAAAATTCAGTGGAAATGATTATTAGCAGGCATTATTTATTTTTGTTCTTTAATTTCATTTATCAAATTATATTATTATTATTAGTTCTCCTGGTTTTGGAAATATTTTCAATTTACATAATATTTTTAAATGTGATTTTATATACTTTTTTTTCAAATATGTACTTCCGAAAGATTGCAGAACAGGGTGTCTGGTGGTAGGTTATATAGTCTTTCTTGTGCAAGGATGGCACACTTGAATAGCTTTTAGAAGTCTTTTTTAAAACTGAAGACATAGTCCTTTATATTACTCAAAATTCTTTTTACAGGGACTTAAATGAAAAATTCTTATTTGAGCTTATTTCCAGGAAATGGTTTGTCTCTACAGACATTATCTACTTTCTATTGTCAAACAATGAAAACTGTGCATTAGCCATCAGGAAACTTATAGCCAAACTCAGAATGCAACAGTAGGAATAAATTCATCACAGATGCCTGGTAATAACTATTCCCTTCCCAAAATTAGATCATCCTTGTTTTGGTTTTTATCCTTAATTGTCCAATATTACTTCTCCAATCAATACTTTAAGTGATTTTTCCACCAACACAAATCAAAAACCCTTCACAATTTAATAAATTGTCTTCATGAATTGCTGTGGCCAAAAGAATTGTGATCTAGTGGCCACATTCCATCATTCTGGAAATGAATAACTCTAAATGAGGCTGGACTAGTCATATGATGAAAGACACAGAATGCATTGATGTAGGGGCACTTAAGTTTTTTCCATTTTGTTAAAATCTGGCAGAGCTTGTGTTCCACTGAAATAGCCTTCAGGAACTTAAGGTCACTTCCATGCCTTTCCAGGCTTTAATTCATGACTTCGGTGGTATAATGTAGCTTACATTATGTTTAATCTTGGTAACTAATTCTCTCAAATTCTTTTGGAAATAGATAGAAGTAGGTATGGAATGGATAGAATGCCAAGCCTAGAGTCAAAAAGACTCATCTCCCTGAGTTCAAATTTGGTCTCAGATACTTACTAGCTGTGTGAACCTGGACAAGTCACTTAACCCTGTTTAACCATAGTTCCTCATCTGCAAAATGAACTAGAAAAGAAAATGGCAAACCATTCCAGTGTTTTTGCCAAGAAAACTCCCACATGGGTCATAAAGAGTCAGACATGACTTAAAGCAACTAAATAACAAAGTAGTTGTAAATCTTTATATGTGTATATATATATATATATGTATATATATATATTTATGTATGTGTATTAATACACATACATAAACACAAATTTAGGCATGTCCATCATAGGAAAATGACTTTAGAGCTGAAACCAATTTTAGAGGTCATTGAATCTAAACCCTACCCCCAATTTTACAGATGAGAAAGCAAGCCAAGAAAGATTAATTAAGTGACTTGCACTGGGTCACACAACTAGTAAGTATCCAAGCCATGATTCAAACCCACTTGTGACTTTCTGGTTTCAAGTCCAATATGGTTATCACTACATCAAGTTTCCTCTTCCCACTAGTGTCATCTAAATCCCCACCTTGTCCTTCTCTTTTCAACAGTTCGTATTCATGTATGTATTCAAAATACAAGAGTTTACTTCGAACTATATTCTAGTTGGTGGGACTGGAAAAGGATGGGAGAAGAGGAAAAAAGCAGAACATTCTATCCCTACTCTCAAAATGCTTATAGTCAATCAAGGAAATAGCATGATTTACCTCTCACATCCATCCTTGAATTTTACATTGCTCTTTTGCAAATCCTTTTTTCCTCTATATATTGAACAGGTAGTTGAGATTAACAATTAGCTGGACCCAAAAGTGAGCAGGGGAAGAAGCCTGAGCTTTACCACATTTAAGAAATGACACTTAACTTTCAAAGTTCCCAAGGTTCTCCATGTTACAAAGGGTGACCAATGTCAATTGCATTTTAATCTATAAGGTAAGGGTGGCAGAACATGGAATAGAAAAGGGGGCAGTGGGAAGAAGTTGATGGAGAACATCGGGTCCTAGGTTTTATCTTGGATAATTTCTCCTTTTCCTCATTCTTTCTATAGCTTTCCTCTATCAGTTCTAGCAGAAAAAAATTAAACTCAATTTTTAAACATCCATCGCTTTAAAAATGTTACTATTTAATTAATCTATATATTGACTCTGGGCAAGCCACTTAACCATGTTTGCTTCAGTTTTGTCAAATGTAAAATTTGGAGAATTGGAGAAGGAAATGTCAAACTATTCTCATATCTTTGCCTAGAAAACCTCAAAAAGGCTCACAAAGAGTCAGAGGTGACTAAAATGACTGAAAAACAAAAACATCATTTTCTTCTTCCTATCCCTCATGTTACTGGAAAAGAAAAAAGAAAGATAAAATCCCTATGACAAATATACATAATCAAGCAAAAAAAATTCCCTCAAATATCTAAAAATGTCTCATTCAGCATTATAATTTCCCTAACTTTTGGTCCAGAATACCTCAGCTATAGTCCTCTGGAATTATGAATGGTCATTGCATTGATTAAAGTTCTTCACATTTTTCAAAGTTATTTTTTCTCTATATATTATTGCATATTTTTTCTGTTTACAAGTGAAGAAATGAAGACTGAGAGAAATAAATAACTTGCCCAGGGTAACATCTCTTATAAATATCCATTAGTGTTTTAACTCAGCTTTTCTTGACTCCAAGCCCAGAGTGCTATCCACACCATCTAGCTGTCTAACTATGGTTGCTCAAAAGTTCATGAAGTATAAGACATAACTTAAATTTAAAATTTTTATTGATATTATTGTTTTTATACCATTCATGTCCCCAAATTTCCTATTCTCCAAAGAACCCATGACTTAAAGAAAACCCAAATGACACAATAGCCATGTCCAACAATGTATGTAACTCCCTGTACCCATAACCTCCTCTCCAAACCCCCTCCCTAAATTACATATATTATTTCATGAGTTTGGCTCAAGAGTAATTAATTTTAGTTAAAGGGAAAAATTAATTGATATGAACAGACAGGGACACATGATTATTTTTCTTCAAATTTTAAGAAATTGCTCTTTCCAAAGATAAAAGTGTTTTGTCCATATTTATGGTCTGTCATTTGGGCCTTGGTTTCTCATCTAGAAGAAGAATGTTTGACTAGATGGCTTCTGACTTTCTTTCTAACTAAAGTCATGAACACATGAACCTAAGCTTATTACATTACAAATGGCCCAAGGTTAGCTTACAGAGTCAGTGTTAGAGAAGAGCCTCTGGATGTCCATGCATCACTTGGCACTAGTGATTTTAAAGAAACACAAAGAGACACAAATCCAACTAAACATGAATCCATTTTCTAGGATTTGAAGAAATAGCATTCATCTTAAAAATGAAGCCTTTCACTCCAATGCTTCCCACTAAGAACCACTGACTTTTTAGCCTCCTAAACAGTCACTTGGAGATGAAACATAGATCTGCTTATCATAGAAGTGCTTTCTGCAAGGTGGCTGACTGATTATCCTCATCTTCTCTATAAGTAGCCAGCGGGAATGTAGGAAAGGTTTGCCTTATGTCAAAAACTAGATTTCATTTCCTCTTATTGCATTACTTATTTTTATTTTCCTATGGAGAAAGGCTAAAGTTTTTTTCATCTTGAAAGTTAAATCAAAGTTTGATTTTGCATATTGGGAGCTAAAATTGTACCCACCTGGCTCTATCTTCCATATTTAATAGGATCCATAGCTATTTGATGTTTCAAAGTGTTTCACATTCAATTGAAATGAGTTGTTTGAGATGCACATTTCAACAGAACTGTGTGGGCCATTCAGAGCATTTGCCACATGACTCAGTACAACATGTTAATTGTAGGAAGCTAATTGGTATCATGCAATTTGGAAAGTGCATTTAGGTGAAGGAAATGTGGGAGGCTTTTGTCTCCGAAGTCCCCTTTCTTCTTTTTGTCACTCACTTGGAGCACAGCACACTTTTATGTTTACCTAGGAATCTTCACTCTGAATTACCTTTTCAAGAAAATGACAGATCTGTCTCAGAGGCCTTAATAACAACTTACATTTCCACAGTTCTTTTGGGTCTATAAAGTGTTCTCCTCACCTGTGCTCTGTGAGATAGCTAGTACAAGCGTTTATTGCCCCAATTTTGCACATGAAGAAATTGAGAGGTAATGTAATTTGCCCAACATTACAAAGCTAGTAAGTGTCAGGAGTGACATTTGAGCCTAGATCCTCTGGCTCTTTCTATGAATTCTTCACTGCTTTCCTTAGAACAGTGTCCATCATTATGTATTTACTCACTTGAAGCTAGAAAGCTTGGTATTTTGACTCCTTCTAAGAGAATGTGAATTTTCCTCCTCTCTTTTAACTTTTTTAGTACATTTCACTGTGAATTGAAAGAACATAAAGCATTTGTGTTTTCCAACAGATGTGGAGCTCACTGATGAGGAAATTCCTTCCAGCAGCACACATAGCAACTCATTTATGCCTTCTCATACTAGTTGACTCTTGTCCATGTACTATGAAAATATTAGGTGTAAATTACATGGAAAGAATTTAAAAAAGAAACCACAAAAATGACACATTTCTAATATGAGGCCATGAAAAACTAAGGATATGTTAAAAACATTGAATAAATTAACTCCAAACCATTTTAACATGGAGAAACTAAAGCATGGTATCACCAATGTTTTAATTTATAGGCATTAAATAATGTAAAACAGTGACAAATAATGCTTTATCCTTAGCAAGACCCTTTCCTAATATAATAACAAATAGTTTTTGATAGAAAAAAATTAAAATCAATGCAATTATGTTTGGTAAAACAAAATTATTGTTAGTATTTTTAGATGGCAGATATTATTAGTCTAAAATTGATATTAAAAGTCATGATAAAGAGTACCAGGTTCTTAAAAATAATATTTAATCATTAACATATTAAACCCAAATCACCGATTTAAATACTTTTGTGGAGTATTAGAAGTATTAACTAATAGCAATATTTGACTGTTACAGCAATATAACTGACATGAAAATGACTAACAGCACACTTAAATTTTTATCTTTTAGTATTAGAGTGATTCTTGTTTGGGAAAAGTGGTAACTTAGATTTTACTCTGTCACTTCTCAGCATTTTCAATGATTTCTGGTCCACAGTAAATGGCAATCTAAACATTAGGAAGAAATGGGATATGAGTGTTCTACGTAGATGATTTGATATAGTATCATTGATTCCGTAATTCTCCTTTGACATATTTCATAGAAAAGTATAAACAGCTACTACTTGGAATGGAAATAATGTGTAATAAACATGCCATGCTAGAAAAAGAGGAAAAATTATGTTTCTAAATTATGCTGATATTAGGGAAGAGCAATTTCTTAAAATCTGAAGAAAATTGATCAAATGTGTCCCTGTCTGTTGATATCAATAAATTGTTCACTTTAACTAAAATTAATTACTCTTGAGCCAAACTCATGAAATAATATATCTAATTTAGGGAGGGAGTTTGGAGAGGAGGTTATGGGTACAGGGAGTTACATACATTGTTGGACATGGCTATTGTGTTCCTTTGGGTTTTCTTTAAATCATGGATTCTTTGGAGAATAGAAAATTTGGGGAAGTGAATGGTATAAAAAACAAATAATATCAATAAAATATTTAAAAATAAAGGCATAGAAAAGCACAGATGCAAAATATATAAGGAAATATGACAATGTGAGGTGTGATGATAAAACTAAAGACACAGATTTTCTTATAGCCAACTTTCAAATAAATAATCTCTCTACATCACAGGCACATAGAAAATCAGGGCTGAATATATTCAAAACATTTATAATTTGTTAAGCACTTTCTACATGTCAAATTCTGTGAAAAGTAATGGGAATATAAGTAGGAGGCAAAAAGACAATCCCTAATCTCAAATAATTTGCAGTCTAATGGAGAGGCTTTAGGTCCAGAAGAGAATAAAGAAGTAATAAGTATTTGTTAAGCACCTACTATGTTACAGGCATTGTGCTAAGTACCTTTACAAATTTGATCCTTATAATAGCCCTGTAAATTAGGTATTATTATAATCCTCATTTTAAAGTTGAGCAAACTAAGGCAGTTGGAATTTAAATGATTTATCTAGGGCCAAATATCTAGTAAGTCTCCAAGGCTGGATTTGAACTCAGATCGTCTTGAAACCCGGTCCAGTGCTCTATCCACTGTGCAACTTAGCTGCCTAGGCACATGGAGAAACCCATAGAGAGTGTGATGAGGCTATTGGGGAAGGTACTAGAAAGGACACCAGTCTTCATTCATAGATTCTAGACAGAAACAAGGGATCTGAAGAGGATGACCAAATCCAGTTCCTTCAATTTACCAAGATTAAAAGCAGTCAGCTTCCAACTCTAGCTATTATTAGCTATTATATAGATCAAGTTACTTAACCTGAATTTCAATTTTGCTCTCTAATTTTGCTTTGGATCAGGACGTCTATGTTCATGTCTAGCCAGAGTGCTTTTTAGATATGTGACCACAGGCAAATCACGTACCCTCTCCCAGACTCAGTTTCCTCATCTGTAAAACGAGAGTAATTACAGTATCTTAACTCCCAGGGTTGAGGGAGCTAAGGATAGCAGTGGATAGGAAGCCAGATCTTGAGTTGGAAAGACTCTTCTTCATGACTTCAAATTTGATCTAAGACACTTACTAGCTGTGTGACCCTGGGCAAGATACTTAACTTGGCTTGCTTAGTTTCCTCATCTGTAAAATGAGCTAGAAAAGGAAATGGCAAATCCCTCCAGTATCTTTTCCAAGGAAAGGACAAATGGGGCACAAAGAGTCAGACATAACTGAAATGACTGAACAACAAAATAACACCAATCTCCCAGGGTTGTTGGGAAGATATAATAAGGTAGTATTTGTAAAATGCTTTGCAAACCTACTATTATTATTATTCCTTGACATTTTTTATATAGTTAGCAATATAGGGACATAGGTTGGTAGTTGTTTGATGTTCTCTCCGTTGTTTTTTTGTGTTAATAGGATCCAAGCCCCCCCCCACATACACACACCTTTGACATCTCTTTCAGATATCTTATGAATTTATATTTCAATGTCTTCACAATAGTTGGCATCTCTAGCACGAATCCTTTGTTGACTTGGTCTAGTCTGGATGTTTTTCCTATCTTTGTTTTATTTAGAACCATTTCTACCTATTCTACAAGCACTTCCATGACTACGATATAAAAGTTCACACATGGGGGCTCTCCTGTCCTTAATGGTGAAAAGAGTTTGTTATAAAAATCTTCCCATTTTCCTTCTACTTGTTCTTCTATCTTCATCCTTAAATGCCATTAGGATGATTTTACTTACTTGGGTCTCTCACTAAAGCTTTCCTTATGGCAATTTGACCCTTCACTGCTTTAATCTGTTTTATGAGGTGATGCTGCTCATAATTTTCCATCATCCTTTTCCATATATTTTTGCAAACAAGGTGGTATTTAAAGTAATGCTTCCTTTGGCTGTCATTTCTCAATGGCTGGCACATTAGTAAAAGGTTTGTTGATTAAAGTACTTTATAGGATTTTTTAACACCTTATTTGGCAACTGATTTTTATTTAGTTAACTTCCACTTGAAATTATTTTTGACAATGCATAGGTCCTTTCCTCTGTGTATCATCCATTTTCCATGACCAGTAACTTATCTGAATAGGTCAGAGTCAAATTCTTTCTCCCCACCCTCCCCCCATTTTTTTAAACTCTTACTTTCTGTCTTAGGATCAATATTTTGCATTGCCTCCAAGACAGAAGAGTGGTAAGGACTAGGCAATGGGAGTTAAGTGACTTGCCCAAGATCACATAGCTAGGTAGTATCTGAGGTTAGACTTGAACCCAAGACCTCTCATCTCTGGGCTTGGCTCTCAATCCACTGAACCACCTATCTGCCCCAAGAATCAAAATATTTCTATTGTATACCAAACCTTTTTTTGTTTTTTTAAATTATTTTTCTAGCTTTTTATGAGTTTTGATCTTTGCTCTAATAAGTCAGGGATTTAACTGCACACAGACAGCTAATTTGGACAAATGACTCACATATCAGTAATGAGTAGCTCTCTTCTGCTAAAATATAAATGATTTCACTTTATTGTGACATTTCTAACTAATATTCATTTGTACAAGGGAAGCTTTTTATGTGTAGCTATTCGGTGGTATGCTTGTAAATATTTAACAACCAGCTCAGTGAAAAAAAATACGCACAGGACATTTTTTAGTTTAATTTGTATTAATGTTTTTTCCATCACTTCCTTAGTACTAGAGAATTAACAAAGCATTAAATGAAATCATGATTTATAATATTGATAATTTCTGAGTTATAAATAGAAATTTAACAAATAGTTCTTGTGAACTGGTTCAAACCAGTTATAGCATATACCCTGAAGTCTACCATTCTTTGGCATCTTTTTTTTTCTTGATTCAGTCTTGAAGTGAGGATAATCTGGGTTCAAGTTCTGCCTCTGACACATTCTAGAAGTTATAAATTGCAAATAAGTTATCAATTTACATTGATGGAAGGAGCTTCCACATAGAGCTAGCTTCCTATCCAGGAGAAAGCATAGATCTGGATCAAAAATAAAAATAAAAGCCAATTTATTTTTAAGAATGAATAAGAGGAGATTATACAATATTCCACAGTAAAATGACTCTAGCATTTCACCAATCTGCCCAAAATCATTCTCAATATTTCATATGTTTCTTCTGAAAAAGAACAAGCCCACCTTGAATTCCCCTTAAAAAATACTTAATCTTCTTTCAACCACTCTGAAGAAATGTCTTCTTTTGGGTATATTGATCTCCACCAGTTCTGTCTTTCTTTTTAAAGTTAAGTGACTATTTTTTCACTTTTCTTTTACTGGGCACTGGTTCACAATTTCCATGGGTCTGTTATTGAAATATGCTTAAAATTCAAGAAACCAAACAGTGAATACTATTCTACTTGAAGTTTTAACAGATCAATGGAAGAGATTTCTAGCCAGAGTATTCTTGTATCCTGGAGATTGGAGAAAATGGAGTCTGCAAAGCATTATACAAAGCACATCCTCAGGAGAACTGTGACATACAATTAGAGGAAGCACAGTTTTCCAGCCCTGTCCTTTGAAAGGTTAAAAGTTCTTGGTCATATTCCTTTGATTATAACTCACGGAAGTGGCCTTTTGCCCTTAATTCATAAACTGAGACAGGTTAACTGGTACTCTCCAATTCAGAAGCTTCTTTGAGAATATGTTGATTATTGTACATGGATTTAGAGGGATAGAATTGTCTAACAGTAGCATAAACTCCATACTGCCAGGTTGTCCAAGTCTCTCCTCATGTTGGCAATTTCTGTTATTCTCTCTGCAGATAGCCAAAGTACTTTCTTTAATTCCCCTAGAGCCACATCAAGCATCTTTCCTCCCCCAGACAAAAGTGAAACTGTCGGTGCTTCTCCAGGCATTTCTCCAACTACCTTTCCTTCACTCATTTTTCTGAGATCTGTAAGAATCTCAATGATGATGGTACTGCTTCCATGGAAAGTTTATGCATATTTTAAAATCAGTTCCACTGACTGACACAGTGGGCTGCCAGCAGAATCAAGCTGTACCTTTGAAGCTCTGTACATTTTATTCCTTCTGTTTTATCTCTCACAGGACAAGTACCACCAAACATAAATCATTTACGTTCAACAGAGTAAAACAAATCAATGGCGGAACTCTCTGATCTGCTACTTTGAACTGTTTGAAGGTATAAAAGAATCTACAGCTCAGATTCACAATAGGGATTGTCTAGAGTCTACCTAATAAAGCTCCAGAGTATTAATAACATCAAAAGCTAAAGGACAGCTTTCCAAAGGGAGCAGCAGTATTTTCCATAATCCCTTTTATATTGTTTTTCTTAAAAACCTTTAATCATAATATTTTTACTTTTAGAAACACCCTCCTGTTGCTCACACCTAAAAAAAATAAGATTGTAAGTTTTATGAAATGTGAAGGTCCAAAAATATGGCCAACTCTATCCAGGGGAAGGAAAAGACAAGGGTGGTGAAAAACCAGGTAAATGACATTCCTAACTCCCACTTTTATTCCCACTCTGACTCTGGGGCTGAAGTGGGATCAGGCAGGGAGCAGAGATCTCCCCTTGGCAAGACGAATATTAGTAAGTCTGGCATGGTCTCAAGTTACTCCTGGTCTGGGGGAATCCCCAGAAGATGGTTATATTTCAGCCCTGCCCCTGAGTGTTTGGAAACATTTTAATGTAAGCCAAGGGACACTGTACTGACTAATCCAGACCTTTATTTCTTCCCTATAAGGAATCTAATGACTTTTTAGCACTCTAAGGCCAATCAACATCCCTCAGGAGGGTGTCCAAATTGGATGGGATGTAGAACCAGCCTAGAGGAACACCTCTGGGGCTGCTATGGAAGAGATCCAATGTCAAGTGTAGAGAGAATCTCTGTGTTCCCTTCCTCTCCTGAGTTGAAATTGATCTTGGACACAATTATAGTATTTATTCTTATTCTTTATTGAATAGAAGTTTTAAAAAAGTAGTCAAGATCTGCTGGATGAATGGAAGAGAAAAAAAGCATTTTTCCCACCTGAAAGGAATATATTATTAATGAAATTAATGAATGCTCCTAAGAATTAGTTAGTGGATCCCACTGATTCTTAATATGTAGATCTTAAGTGAAACAACAATGTGGAGCTATTTCAAAGGCTCTACAAATATATATATATATATACATATATAAAATGAACATTGACATTTTGATCTTTACTCCAATAAAATAGATGACAAAAATAATGGATTTTATATTGAAAAATGTATGTTATTAATACTTCATTGATAATTGGTAGGAAAGCACTCTTTAAAACTACTTTTCATGCAAAAGCACTTTGCTGACTCCTAGATACAGGCTTCTTCTAGGTTTCTGGAACTGTATGTGAAAGTTATGAAAGCAGTGTTGGGTGCCACAGCATATTTTTGTAAAAGTTAATTTTTTTGGTAATTGTTACATATAAATGAAAATGTGAGATATGGAACCATATTTAAGGATGAAACTTTCATCATTTTAATAAGATTCTGCTCTCTGAAAACTATAAAGCAATATTGGGTTGCTATCTCACTAATACAACTCAATACAATAAATAAGCTAGATTAACATCTAAGATTAAATAATGTCTCACACATAGATGTATCATTATTTTTAAAATATATGTAATCTGTAGTAAGCTCTGGGCCCATATGAACTAGTTTCATTTTTAGGAGCAGCTTTCCTAACCTCCAGTCATATATCTATGCTCCCATCCAGAGATACCTGTTGGACAATGTACTCCATGCCTTGGAGGAGAATATAGCATCTGTTATTATTATTATTATTATTATTACATGCCATACTATTATATTCCTGTTTTATATAATATATATCTGTTTGAAAAGCTAAGGATGCTAGCTAATTAGTAATAGGAAGCACCTTGGCTGCTCAGTGATCTATCACAGAACTAGAAGGTTATAAGAAAGAGAACTCTTTTTTTTTAACCCTTACCTTCCTTCTTGGAGTCAATACTGTTTATTGGCTCCAAGGCAGAAGAGTGGTAAGGGTAGGCAATGGGGGTCAAGTGACTTGCCCAGGGTCACACAGCTGGGATGTGTCTGAGGTCAGATTGGAATCTAGGACCTCCCGTCTCTAGGCCTGGCTCTCAACCCACTGTCCCCATGAAAGAGAATTCTTAAGGATTAAATAGGCATTTATTAGCAAAAAAAAATGGTCTTTAATCTTACAACTCAAAGTACTATTTTGGTTAGTGTCCAAGATGGACTCAAAATCAGAGAGATTTAGGTAAGAAGACCAGGTAGGATTTTATGATAATATAAATGTGACATGGTAAGAATGATAGAAATGATAATGGAAAAGTAAGGTCAGACACTAAGATGATAGAGACATTACCAAAGTAGAGGGAGGTTTGGTATGGGAGAGTGAGAGGCGAGGAAGGAAAGAGCCAAAAATGACTGAAGTTTTCAGCCTGAATGATTGGGAGCATAATGACGAGAATAAAGAAATAAAGACGAGATCCATTTTAGAGGCAGAATATAATGAATTTAAACACATACAGTTATTTTGAGATAGTAGCAAAACATAGAGTACTTTCTAAAGCAAAAGTCTTTAAGGACATCCTATGTATCATGTATTGTTATTGTTAAGGTAGACAGATTGATTAAAGTATCAGGAGAAAATCGTAAAGAAAATCAGAAAACTCGTGAAACAGTAGCAAAATAATAATAATTTGAATTCAATTGTGTTCCAGCTCTAAATTACCAGTGCTCTTCCCACAAAATATCACATTATCTGTTATTGTGGAAGAGCTGCAATTTGACTCATTAGATTAAATCACAAATCTTAGAAACATTGAAATATAATAATTCACTAAATATGGACTCCACTTTTAAAAAGCATTCCTCAGTAGTTAATATCTTCCTAGGGTATTGGTGGATTTTCATAGAGTTCTGATGGTAGACTTGGAATTCTATAGAAGATTCTTATAGCACACAATTTTGGGTGTCAGTAATTTTTTAATATTTTAGGTTAGGAAAATGACTTGGAGATGGAGTAGGAGTGGGAGATTAGGGGTAAGAAAAAAGGTAGATAGGGAGAAGATTCTATCTTCCTTCTTTCTCAACCTCTTGTCCTAGATTGGATAATGATCTTATCCTGTATGTCTTTCTGAGTTTAGACATCGCTTTAGCTAGTCCTACTCATTTAAAGAGAACATGCCTGGGCATAGTAATGTGCCACAGTTAAATATTAGACATCACTTAAGTAGACAATAAAGAAATACTTCTCTTCATTTCTTTCAGATAAAGAAGAGTACTTTTTTAGGTAGAACTAGAAAGAGCTCAGGAAAATTTGTTAATAGCCTTTTGTCATCATTTGTAGCTATTATGTCTTAGTAAAAGGTTTGGTGTAATCTAGAAGCCAACCTAATAGAGACTCCACACCTAAAAGGAATGACTTACATTGTCAATTTGAGCCTATGCCTTGCTTACAGAGGATTTTGACTGAATATTAATACAAGTGCTTTAGGATTTGGTTTTCCACAGTCAACAAATCATTTTGTTCTAACATATTCTATAAACAACGGGTAGATAGAACAGAAGAAGCTAATAACTACCAAATATTCATGTAGTTTTTTGAAGTTTGCAAAGTGCTTTAACTATGTCGGGTGATCCTCACCAGAATCTTGTGAGGTAGGTGCTATTATTATATTCATTTTACATATAAGGGAACTGAGGAGAGTATTCAAACTGAGGTCTTCCTGACTCCAAGTCCAACATTCTATCTATCAGGCCACTTAGGTACCTAAGATGAAGTAACCTCTTTTAAAAAAATACTCCTTTCAACTAATAATGATGACTTTACTTTCCTTCCTTTGTTACCCAGGAGGGAAAAAAAGAACAAAATCCATGTACATATATATGTTATATTAAATTTATATAAATATATAAACAAATTCTCACATTATTGGACAAAACTAATTCTTTGCCATTATAACAAGAGCCTGATATATCTCCATCTCTATCTTTATTTCCGTATCTATATATTCTTTTCCTCTTTTTCACAATTACTGTGGGAGTTCAAGTCTAGTAATCCTAAAGAATTTATGAGTCACTAAATGATCACTCTAGTGCCAATATTAATAATATAGAAATATGTCTTGATCAATGACACATGTAAAACCCAGTGGAATTGCTTGTTGGTTATTGGAGGGGGGTGAGAAAGGGAGGGAAAGAAAATGAATCACATAACCATGGAAAAATAATCTTAAATAATTAATTAAATGAACTTAAAAAAGAATTGATGAGTCAAAGAACAAATTAATGAAACAATAGATAATGGCACTAAAGATGAAAGCAATGAGTTTTTCCTTAGTTGGTTCTTTTTCTTTCTTCCTTTCTTCTTCCCTCTCTCCTCCCTCTCTCTTTATCTCTCTTTTTTTACCTCCAGAATTAGAATTAATATTAATTATTGGTTCAAAGGCAGAAGAGTGGTAAGGGCTAGGCAATTGGGGTTAAGTGACTTGTCCAGAGTCATATAGCTTGGAAGTATCTGAAGCTGAATTTGAACCCAGGACTTTTCATCTCCAAGCCTGGTTCTGTATCCACTGAGCTACCTAGCTTCCCCTAAGATGGTTGGTTTTCTCCTGCCATTCTCTTATTCTTGCCATTTTGAATATATAATAAACCAATAAACTCAGTTTCAGTTATATTTATAGACATTCTGGGCTCTTTAGAGCAAACATGATATAGGAATACAATATAAAATATTGAAGAAGAAAGAAGAAATCAGAAAAACTAGGGACCTGCAAGTATTGATTCAGCTCTGTGTTTACCTGGGCAAACTACCTCATTTGTAGTAAACTTGGGTTTTGTTTTATTTTAGTTGTAGTGCCTGACAGTTTTCCAGACCTGGAACTTCTTCACATCATAAGGCCATGATTGTAGAGCTTAGCTGTTAAAAACAAATTGTAGGAGTAGGTCCTTAGTATGCAACCTACATCACTGACCTTCCTATATCTTTCATAGAACTCTGTGACTTGAATGTAGACTATTCATCAAAGTCTAACAGATCCATTCCTGTGCAGCCATCTCTAAAAGTAAAGGCAACTTCCTTGTCCCAGAAATTTAAAGTGATTAAAAATAAACGATGTGTTAGGGGCAGCTGGGTAGCTTAGTGGAGTGAGAGTCAGGCCTAGAGACAGGAGGTTCTGGCCTCAGCCACTTCCCAGCTGTGTGATCCTGGGCAAGTCACTTGACCCCCATTGCCCACCCTTACCAATCTTCCACCTAAGAGACAATATACCAAAGTACAAGGGTTTAAAAAAAATAAAATAAATGATGTGTATCCTCCTTGAGGAGCTTCCCTGTGTATTTCAAATTCTGGGAGATAAACTAGACAAGAAGCACACCAAATCAGGCTTAAGAATTACTTTCCAAAGAACCTTATCAGGAAAGAAGTTTTCTCCCTGAAATATTGAATGAACCAAGACTACTAATTTTGTCTATTCTTTTCTATTATGTAGAGCTGAATTCTTTAGTACGGTATTTTCTTGGATGAAAAGGAGAAAGTTGCTAGGTTACTGCCTCTTTTCACTTTTGTCCCTTCTTACACTGATGACACAATAAAATTAATTAGCCAAGCAATATGCGTGGTACTTTATTGAGGGATGTCATTTGTTTTAGGTTTGAATCTTAAGATAAAGAATTCACCTTTCATTTCTGCCCTGCCTTCTGGGAGACAGACACAAAATTATCCCCTCCTTCAAAGCCCTTTCACAACACAAGGAAGAAGGACTAACTAACTTTCTTTATACTCCTCATTTTCTTCCCCTTCCTGGATAAATTAATTCTGTAATCATTCATTTAATCATCTACTACATCTACTTCAGAACCTTCTGGTTGCCAGTATTTGTCTGGATCACTCCTATTAGCCCAGATTTCAACAGTTCCTGAAATTAAACTCCTTTTATGTAGTCTTCCTTGATAAACTGGATAACAGGTGATATCATCATTGCTTCTATCAATCTAAATAGGCAACTCCCTTCAGCTGCCACTTTAAATAGGTCTATCTTAGTTTACACTATCACAAAACCCTTTCTTCCTTTAAGACTCAACTCAAGAACAGCTTTCTACTTGGTCTTTTCTGATTCCCCTCCAAATGCCACTACTAGTACCTTTCCTCCCAAACAAGATTGTATTTAAGTGTTCTATTGTATTTGTATCACCAGCACCTAGCTCAGTCCCTGGAACATAGCAGGAGCTTAATAAATAACCCATTTGAGTAATCCACAAATAAATTATCTGTTTAGGGCAGGGATGGGCAAACTACGGCCCCAGGCCAGATGTGGCCCCCTGAAATGTTCATTGGTGGCATTGGGTGGCAACATTATTCCTAATCTGATGAATATAATGAGTAGGATACAATACAATGAAACTTCGAAAGAAGAAACAGACTGACAGATGAGCATTTCCTTTCCATTGGCCCCCTCTTTAAAAGGTTTGCCCATCACTGGTTTAGGGGATTAACTGTTACCTCCTCTATTTTTTGTTCCTCTGCCAATCTGGTTCTCAAATTGCTGACATTCAGGTCAAGAATGGAAGGGATGAGGTTTGGAACAAATGGATAGACAAAGTACTTAACCTCTCTGGACTTTGGTTGCCTCATTTGAATTAAGAAATTCTTGAACAAGATGATCTTTAAGGTACCATTCAGATAAAATGTTCTGTGAATTAATAAATTCAAAGCTATTCTCTGTTCCATTAAATTAGCCCAGCATAACAAAAAAATGCTATCCTTATTTAGTTGTCATGTACTTGAGCATTTTTCATGTGTTTTTTTCCTTATGTGCTTTATGTCTCAGATTGGAGTTCAACCAGAATTCTACTGAAGGAAAAGATCCTCTCTAGTTAAACTTTGTTCATCATCTAACTTAGTATAATAATTAGGTGCTACAATGAATAGAGTGCTAGGTTTGGTGTCAGGAAGACCTAGGTTCAAATATTAACTTAAATACTCACTATATGACCCTGGGAAAGTCAATTAACCTCTGCCTCAGTTTCCTAAACTGAAAAATGGATATCCTAGTAACATCTGCATCCTAAAGTTCTAAGAATCAAATGAGAGGTAATATTTTTTTAAATTCTTACTACCTGGCATACAGTAGGTGCTTAATAAATGCTTTCTCCCTTTTCTTCCCTGATATAAAAATATAGTATAAAAAGCACACTGATTTTTAATGAATGCTTTTCACTGATCACAATGACACCAAATCCCTCCTTTCGCACAGAATTATGAGACCTGCACATGTTTATTTCTCTTTAGGGTTATTTGTTCTATCTTTGTTTAATAAATACATATTAATTTTACCTAAAAGCTCTTCAATAGGAGGAAGTGGTTTTTTTATACAGTGATAATTCCTTTCAATTGGTAATAGGAAACATTTAAGTCTCTGTTACATTGTGTTTGAGTACAGTGCCAGGAATGAGATATAACCCCTTCAGGAAGCTTATAATCTAGAAGGAGGTGATATGATACCACATAATTTATACAATAATGTATATTATAGTAAAAAGATATAAAGTAAAATGCTAAGAAAAGGTTCACATTTTCATAGTGTTTTACATAATACTTGCCTTATAATAACCCTATGAATGAGTTGTATGTGTTATTATTCCTATATTTCTTTGTTCTGGACCTATACTTTCATTAATCTAGGAAATTCTGTGTGTAGGTGGAAACTCTCAAGCAATATAAATCAGCAATTCCTCCATAAATTATATTATTAGACAGTTGTCTAGGGCAAATAGAAGTTAAAATGGCTTGCCAATGATTGTATGGCTAGTTATGTGCCAAAGACAGGAGCCCAGGTCTTCCTGGCTTCAGGGATGATCCTTTATCCACAACACCATGCTATTTCTACTATCCTGATCTTAGACATAAAAAAAATGTAGTTGGATTAAGTAAGAGAAGTTAAGTAACTTGCCCATAATTAGATACTAGTTATCAGAACCAGGACTAGATTCTTTATTTTACAACACTATTTCTGCCTCTCCATAGTATTCTTACATGCCCCACAATATTTTTATAGTGCCAATCACACATTAAACACCTAATGAATACTAAGAGACCATTCAGTCAGTGAATAATCAATCATTTAGTTCATTCATATTCCAAGCCTGTGTAATGAGAGGGTAAAAAAAGAGTTGACTTCCAGCCTCCTTATGATAAAGCAAAAGTAAAGAAGGTAGTGCTGGTATGTTTTTATCCATACTCCAGGATCATTTGGTCTATTCATTTATTCGTATGTTTGTATTTCAATGGAAATGTGATCTTATCCACAAGGGTACTCTTTCCATTGATTCAGAGAGTAAAACATTCCCACTTTCTCATCCTATGTGATTGTTGCTCATTTATTCTCATAAATTCCCCATAGACTATCTAATCAATGTGTTGGGAGTATTCTCACATTTCACCGGCACCAGTAGAACAATTAGTCTGTCTAGTTATTATCTCTTGCTTTCTCTTTGTGATCATGTGATCTTTGTGACTTCTTTTCTGATCAGGAATTTTCTGAATTATATTCTGATACCACATATTCTAGCCAAGTAATCATAGGCAGTCTACTATAGCCTGCTAGGCCACTCATTTGTTAAGCTCCTAGTGTAGTGCATTTTGTCATTTTAGTTGTGGGTGGCTTAAGAATTTAGATGACTTTTCTGATAAGGATAATTTGGAGGTCTGAAGAAGGCAGGGATGAAAGGAGTTGAAGGATGAAGGCCACCTGATGATGGAACAATAGATCTGTGAGCTTGGTTATAGTTCAGATAAGGACCATTTTCTTCTACCTTTTCCCACATGACATGCACACTATATTCTAGCTATTTTCATGTTAGAAAGTAATTATTTCATG
Organism: Gracilinanus agilis; assembly: GCF_016433145.1. NCBI lineage: Eukaryota > Metazoa > Chordata > Mammalia > Didelphimorphia > Didelphidae > Gracilinanus > Gracilinanus agilis. Next base: position 393,920,780 of record NC_058133.1, on the reverse strand, counting down.
AAGTAAAATTGAAAGTGAAAAATGTCATCGTTGTATAGGAATCAAAAGCCATTCAGCCCAACCCTCACATAAATGAGAATTTTCTCTACAAGATACTTATTAAGTGGTAATTTATTCTTTTTCCTGAACTGCCTTTGAAATGGGAGATAGGCCCACTATTTCTTAAGGTGACCTATTTTACTTTGTTGTTGTTTGGTTGTTTTTTAGTTATGTCAAACTCTTGTTTTTCTTGGCAAAGTTATTGAATTGGTTTGTCATTTCCTTTTCCAGCTCATTTTACAGATGAGGAAACTGAGACCAACAGGGTTAAGTGACTTGCAGGGTCAGATAATTAATAAATATCTGAGGCCAGATTTGAACTCAGGAAGATAAATCTTCCTGATTCCAGACCTAGTACTCGATCAATATACTATGCCACCTAGTTGCCCTTTGGGAGAGCTCTGTTAGAAGTTTTTCCTTATATGAGGTGACATTTCCTTGGGGAATAAGTTGAATCCTTTATCATGAAATAGCATTTCAAATACTCGAAATCAATTATCATGCTCTGACTCATTTCTTCTCCAAGTTAAGCAATATGTGAAGACTACCTATAGAGGCAAGAAAGGGTTGCCATTTTGGAAGCAGTATTCAGCATAAGGGTACAGGAAATTCTAAAGTTTCAGTATCTAGGCATATTTTGAGAACAAAAAGTTTTTAAGTGGAAGTACCCAAACTGATGTGCCCTAGGGAGAAAAAAATATTGCTGGAGGGCCCAATATTTAAATGGGTGCTACTTAATGACCAATCAAATATTCTCATTAATTTACAACTACACTCAAATAAATACTCATCCTTGGGACCAAATGGCATATATTCAAAATCTATTAATATATATGTAGTGTTTCATAACCTACAGTTGGTCAATGTGTTCTTCCTAATGTAGTCCCAGGATGAATCATTCCAAATCCAGCATGCATTCTCAATATATTTTTATTAGCTTGTCAAGCAGATAACAGAAAAGCTCAATAGAACTTTTCAACAGAAATGTAGGATTATTTGGCCTGAAGTTATTCAGTAGTTAAAAGTAAACATTCTCCTAGAATTCCCTCCCAGATTCTGTTGACATAAGACTTATTGGTTATGAATTAATCAGAGAATTCTGCTGTGACTCAGTGGAGCAAATTTATAATTGATTCTCCTTGTGAGAATTTGTTACTAAGAATGGACCCATAAAGTACAGTTTTTACTCTGAAACATTCCCTCTTTATGAGCTCCTCCATAATTTAGATGTAGCCAACCTGGAAACCATTCAGAATGAGAGTTGAAACCATTTTAGAAGCCTAAAATGTTCCTTTTATATTAAAAAGGAATGCATGAATTGAATTCTTTATTTGCAATATGTAAATACAAAGGTATAATTATTTTTGCCTGTTTTTCTTCACAGTCTAAATTGGAACCCAAATCTCTAAAGTTATTCTTGCAATGTTAATATGACATACTTGTAATCCCTACCGACCAAAGTCTAAGCAAAATGATTAATGAGAAGACCACTGGTAAAAATTATGGGAGGAAGTAACCAGTTATTTTACTTAGTGATACTCACAAAATTGTTCTTTCTTTTTACTTTCCAATATTTATCAAATCTTGCCATTCATCTTTATCAAAAACATATTATTATTTAGACACACAAAAATGAGAAGTTCCTAAAAATGTATTGAGACACAAACAAGGCAAGTTATGGTGACACTTTAGAGTCTCTTTTTGTCTAAAGAAAATTTTCACATTTCTTAGAGCAAATGGAAGATATAAAACCCTTTCTGTTCCCTGATCATGAGTTGGGAGGGGAGAATGTCTCTCCCTGTTTGCCCAGACAATAATAGACTGAGAACTGTAAGGGACAATAAAGATTATCTGGTCCAAACCTCTCATTTTATAAATGAGCAAAGTGAAGCTCTGAAAAGTTTTCATTTGCCAAGGTCAGTTGTAATAAGTATCAAATGGAATTTGAGCCCAGTGCCTCTGACTCTAAATCTAAAGCACTTTCCACTGGATTCTTCCATTTGATACTGCTACCTTTTGCAATCTTTGTCCCTACCCTATCTCTATCTTCCCCTACTATCCTCTTTTGGCATACACATAACATCATTTTTTATTATTGCTGAGTGCCCTAAGTACTGAGGTTATTTCCCTGGAATTATGTCCTGAACAGTAATCTATTGGAAGATTAGCCTGGCTGGTAAATAGAGTCAAGAAGACTAAATCTAATTCTGATATATATCATGGTCAAGGATAAGTTATATAACCATTCAGTGGCTCAGGTAACTCTCCAAAAATATAACTTTCAGTTAGAGAAGTTGTTAATATTCCTAGGAATTTTTCATATGAGGAGTTCTCAGTATTGATGAAATATTAGGTCTAGACAAAAAGAAAAGAGTATGCTACATTTTTATAGTATCTTTATCCTTGCAAAGCATGTTTTTGAAACCCTTACCTTCCATCTTGGAGTCAATACTGTGTATTGGCTCCAAGGCAGAGGAGTGGTAAGGGTGGGCAATGGGGGGTCAAGTGACTTGCCTAGCTTGCAAAGCATTTTTACATCTGCTCTCCCACTTTATTCTTATGTTTCCCAAATTATCCTTGATGAAGCTACTAAGATTATCCCTGTTTCACACCGACAGAAACTGAAACAGAAAAATTAATAGAATTCTTTGGAGTCACACAGCTAATTAGTGACCGAGCCAAAATTAGAATCTGGGTCTCCTAACTCAAGAGTGCAAGGCTCTTTCTATGATGCTACCAATACTGGTTTATACAGGCAGGCCTCAAAATGTATATAGGTTCATTGCTTGGATCAAAATGGTTGCATCTACAAGAACTACTCTTCTCATACTACAGATCTTGTGGTTGACTTGTACCTTTCTCCTACTTGCTTACTCTCCCAATCTTGATGACTGATTCTCCTCTTCATTTTTTTGTTGTAGAGATAATAGTTGCAGTTATTGGATAGGGAGGATAACATAATCAAATCTATGCTTTAGGAAAATCACTTGGGCACTTGTATGGAAGATAGATTGGAGCAGGGAAAAAACTGAGGCAGGGAGTCCAGTTAGAAAGATATTGCAATAGTGTAAGCAAGAAGAATTGAAGACTTGAATTATTGTAATAGTTTGTGAGTAGAACCTGGAACATATCTGCAAGAAATATTGTAGAAAATGAATTTGTTGGACTAAACAAATGACTGGATATGTGGGGTGGGCAAGAATGAGGAGCTGAGGAGAATGTCCAGGTCTGATAACCTGGGTGAATGGAAAAAGGGTGGTGCCTTCACTGGTTATAGGAAGATTGATTAGTGAGAGAATATGTGGTTTGTTGGGGGGGATGTTCTGGAGAACACAGGGACATATGGGATTGTGGTTACATGTAGAGAGATTCGCCTTGGCTAGTATAAGTGTTACCTTATCCTCAGAGATTAGAATGTAAAGAGATAGGAGAGGGTAGTATTAAAGGTATGTGAATTGAGGAAGAGAAGAAAAGAGAGAGCTATTGGTCAAAGGCTTCAATATTTTTGGTGAAGTAGGGCCTGAGGCCCTTAGCTGAGAGAATGTAGAGAAGAGTGACATGAGAAGTTTGAGGAAAGAAGAAAAAGTTTGGAATAATTGCTGTTGTGAATAAAAACAGGGAATCAATTAGGGGAGGAGGAGAATTAACTTGAGCAAGTGAGGATGCTGTTGAGATTAGTCAGCATAAATCTGTATAGGTTGTTCAGATTGACTTCATAATTTTCTATAAGTCCATTCAGCCTATGAGTAGAACTGAGGGACATGGATGGTGGAAGCAATCTGAGACAGGTTGGGCAAAGCAGGACAAGGAAACAAGGGATTTGAGGGGAAGAGATACAATGGAAATGAATTGGTTCATCCAATGTATCAATATTGGGAAGAGAAAAATTCAGTCAGAAGAGATTTTTGATAGACTTTATATATTCCTGAGGAATATTTTGAAAAAAACTTTTATTGTTTTTCCACTACTAGTAATTCTTATTCTATGATTTTAGATAGATAATACTTGTCATCTTAAGAGATCAATTAACTCATATGTTTTAATGGCTTTTAAAAACTATTAGTGAATGTTTTGACTTTAATTTTATCCAGTGATAAAATAATGTGATTTTTATTATTTTTGGTAAACTGAAGTTTATAGTTTTCCTGGTCTTGAATAATTCTTCATTAAAATATGAAATTCAACCTGATAATAATTTATTCCTGTATCAATATTCATTAGTGAGACTTATTTTTATTTTTAATTTTTCCCTTTATCTCTTTCTCTGGTTTGGCTGTCAGGATCAAGACCATCTTTATATCTTTAGAACGGTATAGCCAAGGCATGTTTTATTTTAGCAAAACAATTTAGGTTTTATTTGGGCTAAGTATTCTTTGAATTTTGGGTAAAATTTGTTTGGACTGTATGTTCACTTTCTAGCCTGGATTCTTATTTTTCTTTGGGAATGCACCTTACAATTAGTTCAGTTTTCATTTGTTGACATCAAACTATTTATATTCTCTTTTTTAAAATTATATTTGGAATATAAAATCTTTCACTAATACTGTTTAAATGCTCAATTCTCTTAGCATATGTTTGTGTTTGATAATTGCTTTCAATTTTATCTCCCCCAATTTGTTATTAATATCCATTTTCATTTTTCATTGTTTTTTGTCTCTTTTGTTCAATCAAATTGTGTCTCCCCCCCCCCTTTTTTTAAAACCTTTACCTTCCTTCTTGGAGTCAATACTGTATATTGGCTCCAAGGCAGAAGAGTGGTAAGGGTAGGCAATGAGGGTTAAGTGACTTGCCAAGGGTTACACAGCTAGGAAGTGTCTGAGGCTAGATTTGAACCTAGGACCTACTGTCTCTAGGCCTGGCTTTCAATCCACTGAGCAACCCAGCTCCCCCCACCCCCTTGTTTTTTAAAAAAGAATGAAACAGCTTTTTAGTTTATTTACTACTTTAATAGTAGCTTTTCATTTTTATCATCTCATATTTTTTCAGAATATATATTTTTTGTTCAATTGGGAATTTTTAATTTGATGATTTTCTACTTTTTTATACCAGTATACTCAATTGATTGATTTCTTTCTTTTATCTTTCATTGTTATATATTTACTGACATTAGTTTTCTCCTAGGAACTGCTTTGGCCATATCCCATGAATTTTTACATATTGTCTCACTGTTATTAATTTTGTACAAAAATATTTCTTTCTGTTATTTGATATTTGACTCATTCATTCTTTAAAGGAACATTAATTAATCTCTACTCAAGGTTAACTATTTTCTTCATATTTCCATTATTGATTGTTACTGTTTTTACATTGTGGCCTATGAAACAGGTTACTCCTTTTATCTTTCTGTATCTGTTCATGAGCTCTTATAACTTTACGTGTTTGTGTTTTAAAGGGATAAAACTGCAATGCTTAAAACATGTATTTTTCTTTACGATTCTTATTCAATAATCACCAAAATTCAGCCACATTTAAATTTTCTAATAATTTCTTAATTTATTTCTTTTCCTGCTAGATTTGTGTCTGAATCATTCCAGTCCTTGATGATTTTGTTCCATCTTGCTCCTGCTGTTTTAGCTTTTGCTTTAACACTTTGATATGATGCCACGTAGTGCACATATATTCAATAATAATTCTTTGGGGTTCTAAACATATTATTTAACTTGATGAGGATACTCCTACTGAGGAAACACCCTATACCAATATATAAGTCCAACTGTTCTTTAACTTGTAGTGTTGAATGTTGTTAGGACTAAAAGTTAAGTGATTCTGTCAGAATCATGGAACCAGTCAGTCTATGACCCAACTAGAACATGAACCAGGTCATCCTGACTCAAAGGGATTCTATTTATTATGAAACACTTCCTTTATCAATAATGATACTATTTTATTATCTATTGGGCCTTTAAGCAAACTTTTAGTTTCCCTGCTTAGCCTTCTTAAACGTAATTTTTACTATTGCCTTGTCTTTTAAGATCATGATCACTAACCCTGCTTTTTAAAAAACTACTAATTTGAAATATAATACATTCTACCCCAACTTTTATTTTAACTCTGTTTCAATGTCCAAGTTTTTTCCTTGGAAACATATATTGTTGCATTTTCATTTTTGAACCATTCTATTAATTCATTCTTTTTTTTTTTTTTTTGATGGGCCAGTTCATCCCATTCACCTTCTTGGATATGACTGCTAGTTGTTCTCCCTTACATAATATGCACTTACAGTATATCTTCTCTTTACCCCTACTCCCCTCTTTAAAAAGAAAATAAAATTGCAGTTGCAGTTGTTGGGATTGCTAGAATGAAGTCAACATTGGTTATCCTCATTTCAGACACTCTGATCCTAATCCTCTCTTCTTCTCTTTATCCTCTCTATCCCTGGGCTTTCTTTGTATATTTTTCTGTCCTGGTCCCTGTCTCTGTCTCTGTCTCTCTCTCCCCAACCTCCACCCCCCCCTCTCCTTTTGTGATAAGCTTGACATATTTGAAGTTTATTTTGTATGTGACTACTTTTTCTTCAACTCTACCATTTCTCTTAAACCCATCCACCCTTCTATTTGTCCCATACTACTTCCCTATTCAATTCATTGCACTAATACACTATTATCTTTCTTCTTACCCACTAAATCTTCCCTTGTCTAGTCCAGATTAGAATCAGGTTTGTGAGTCCCTACTCTATACTTACCCAGTATTTATATAATTTATTCTTTTTGGGCCCCAATTCTGAAAAAAATATATATGTATATATTTATATATATACCACCTATATCCCCAACCCTCTCTCCTCTTTCCTCTTTCCAAATTATTATTTATTATTTATTAATCCAAATGTACACCTAGATATAATTAGGTATATCCTTTACTTTTTCTCTCACTTTAAAATCTATTCCTTCTCTCCTAGAAATAATAATATAAAAAGGAAGAAGACCTAAAATTTGTAAATATTCAAAAGATGGCTCACACACTAAATATAAGAATTGACATTGGAGGAGAAAATATAGTGGACTCAAAGGGATGAGGAGAAAAATAAAAGGTAGATCAGAAATAAGGAATGTACCAGGCAATTGATGTTTCTTTGCAGTTATATCTCACTGTACTTAGAGGAAGCCATTCTTATAATTTAACAATAAAATAAAAGTTTATTAAGATACCTATTATACACAGATGACTCCAAGTGTATCAGCTTTAGTGAATGGGATTACAGTAGGGCCTTTAAATGAAAAAGCAGTCATGAGGATAGAATATAGATTTAGATTTAGAAATGAATTCATAGACTGCATAGAATAACCCATTCGTTTTACATATGAGGAAACTGAGATATGGAGAGATTAATCAATATGCTCAAGGCAATATAATATTAATTATCAGAGTCGGGACATAAACCTAGACCTTCTGATGTCTACATCCAGCACCTTTTCTCCTACTATACTGCTGTATGGTTATAGAATATGATGAGTTTGATTTTGTACATTTTGAGTTAAAGCAAAGAGACCCAAGTGGAATGTGTCCAATAGTTTGAAACAAGAAAATGGAACTCAAAGTAAGACTAGGGCCTGAATAATAAATCTGAACTAATTTGAATAGAAGTAATAAAAAAAATGAAGCAGACGAGTTTGTCAGGATAAAGAGTATTATAAAGAGGATAGTAGAGGGTGGAAGGCAGAGCTTTTAATTATATCCACAAGTAGAGAGGAGAAATCAGAAACAGAAGGAAATTGAACATCAGTACAGGAGACAATCAGGAGAAGAATGAGGGTGGAGGAGAGATTATTAGGAAGAAGCTGGTCAAAAGTATCAAATTCTGATGAAAGATACTAAAGGACAAAGATGGAGAAATAGAAGCAATTGGATTTTGCGGTTAATAATTTTTTGTGACCTTGAAAAGAAAAGCTTTGGTAGAGCGATGGAGAGAAGCCAGATGGTAAGGGGGTGAGGTGGTGAGGAAGTATAGGTGTTTAAAATAAATTATTCTTTTTTGATGTGGAGCAGCAAAGGGAAGATAGAATATTAATTTTAGGAGGTTGCAGGGGCAAGAGAAGTTTGCTTTGAGATAAGGGAGATCAGAGAACGTTCACAGGTATAAGGAAAAGAGCCAGTAGGAAGAAGACAAAAGAAATAGAGGGGGAAATCATCTCTACACAGCACAAATCTATAGGAGTGATGAGATTGTCAAAGGATTACCAAAGATGTAGGGAGCAAAGTCCTGGCGAAGAAGTAAGAGCTCAGGTGAAAGATTAGGTTTAGTGAGGAGGAAAGCCACCTCCTTCCACAATAGTGAGTGAATTTCAGAAAGCAACATTAAAATGAATGTCATTCCAAAGTCGAATAAAGTTAAAATAAAAGGAGGAAACAGGAACCCAACAATCTAAAAGGGAGACAACTTTCTAAACTTTTCTATGAAGCATTTAAAATATTTCCTATACTACATCATGACTTACAGTTTTAGCAGAGTAATTTTTCTGTTGTACAGGTCTAATCCCAACACTCCCCTGTTCAAAAATAAAATGCTAAATATAGTGCGAGATAGGTGAAATTATTACTGAAGGCATAAGAGAAGATAAAATAAGAAAAAGGCTCCCCTACTGCCAAATGAATGAAATAATAATTCCTTAGACTGGCATTCAAAGCCCTCTATATTCTGGCTCCAAACTACATGCCTACTTTTATACCAAGGTTGTCCTTTTGCATAAATTAGATCAGAATCAGACTATGTGAATCACTAATTGTTTCCCATTCTCATCTTGGTCTTTCCTGGCACTGGCTTTTCACCTTGTATAACTGGAATAACCTCCTACTCCCCACTCACCTCAGTCCTCCCACAACTCTGCCTATTGAAATCATTCTCTTTCAGGACTCAGTTATTTCTTGGGTCCTCCACGATTTTGCCCCCATCTCTCTCCTTTAATTTCTCATGCCATTTTATTCTTTTTCTTCTATGCAATACTAATTTCTTTTTTATATTGTAGTTATCTGTTTCCAAACTTCATCCTTCTACTATACTAATCTCCTTGAAGGCCAATATTGTGTCATTTCATGTTGGTGGCCCAAAACATTGCCTTGTACACAGAAGAAAATAAATATTTACTTAATTAAATTGTTTGTTGAATTCCATAATGCATGTCAAGTGTCATGAAAATAAATGTTTATAAAATATCATGCCTTTGTTTTTATTCTAAGGCATTAAATCTGTTTGTGTTGAAACTAATAAAAGTGTAAAGCAATTTGGATAATGAAGAAACTTGTTAACATCACATCATGGCTAATTTTTGCCTGTTACTATAAAAAAAACACATTCACTTCCATGCCCATATCTAGAAATTGAGTCGTGAGAGGATATGTTTTTGTATAAGGCAAAAGGAAAAGGTAAAATATTTTATAGACAAATATATCTCTAGAAATTTTATGTTACAAACAGGCATGAAGGTCGGACATAGAGGATAAGAGGGGCACTTGTCAGAACATATTGACTAATGACAATTCAGAAAGAACAAGAGCATTATCCAGTAGAGAGCATCTCAATTTCACATTGTTTCTAGATTGTGAGAAACACAAACTCTCTCAAGTGGATGGGCATTTAGAAATTTAGAACTCTGTCACTTCCAAAATGATCATGGCAACCGCAATAGAGAGCAGAACAAGGAAGACAAGCATACTGATTTTTTATTTATTTAAAATCATATTTCAAATTTGCATTTGAAATTTCATGATTAGAACTTTTCATTTGGGTGGCAGCAGGGCATAAACTGATAAGATAGATCCGAGTTGAAGAAAACTGATGTTCAAGTCTTGACTCTGACCCAGACCATGAATGTGAGCAAGACACTTAAAGGCAAGGGAACATGCATTTATTAAGTGCCTTCTGTGTACCAGGCACTAGATATATTGTATCATTTGATCTCCAAAACAAAAATATGAGATAAGTGCTATTATTATCCTTATTTAATAATTGAGAAAACGGTGACAGACAGGGGTAAAATGACTTATCCAGAGTCTACACAGTAAATATATGAGGTTAGATTTGACCTTTTAAAAACCCCAGGCAACTCCTTAATACAAAATTATAGAAGAGTTGTAAATCTCAATTGAAGGTTCTTTCACCTGTGATTTCCACATATTCATGAAATCACAGGTCCAGATAAACAAACAAAACTTCTTACTTACTTCAAGAGCAAGTGAAGGTAAAACTAGGCAAAGGAATTTGATGATCCACTTTTGCTGACCTCCAGAGAATTTTCAAATAATTGTGACTGAGCAACATCCCACTTTGCCCTCCATTCTCCGTTCTCAAGGATAAAACCTCAAAAGCACAAAAGATTAAATGGAGGAATAGCCAGTTAAGAAGCTTCATATACCTAGACTCATGCTATCACCATGTCCACTATGCTAAAATAGAAATGATAATAAATTAAGTATTCACCAAATATCAGTGAATTCTAAGAATAGCAAGAGAAGAATGAAGTTAGTAATGGATTTACCTTTCTATGACTGATAAACTTCAAACAGATATCCATTCCACATCACAGTGTTTAAGGGTGCCCCGGTGATCTGGAAAATCCTTGTAAAATTTTTTAGGACTACTTTTATACCTGAAAAGTTTGGATTTTATTTTTTTCTCTTATGGGGTTTTTACAATATCTTATATGAATTTATGAGCTACTAAACTTTTAAAGATATTTCTATATTTCTAAACTTTGAGAGTCATCTTTTAGTTTTCATGCTTATTTTGAAAACTTTAACTTTTTACTTATATTAACTTTAAAAAATAAATTGTGTGTATTTATGACATTAAAAATAACATATGTTGATATTATATAATACTATATATGTATTTTATGCATTTTGGGGTTTCTAAACTTTTTCTGTCATCTGCTGTCCTTCATATAGTATCTGCAGGTTCTACAAAACTACCTCAAAATTCTCATTTAATTTTTTATGTCAACCAGAGATATATCAAAACTGCAATGGAGAAAGTTATGATGTAGAAGGGATACCTGTATTTCATATAATATATGAAATGAAATGAAATTACATTTAAAATAAAACAATGTTACCATTATGCGGGCTTGAAAGACATTTAAAGGACTATCCCATGAACTCCTATAGAATCATTCTTACAAATATTCACATATTTCATATGGATACATGTTTTAAATAAATTTTTACATTGTTAAATCATCGTATTGCTTACTCTGGGCTGTAACAAAGATGGACCAATTGGACATAGTGCCAAAGCACTGAAATGGGTGGTGGTAGTGGGTGTCCTTTAAGAAGATTTCAATTGGATTGTCATTCTTGAATCTTATAGTTAGCTCCTTCACTTTTTCTGGTCTCCTTCTTCCTATGGTTTCCATTGCAGTAATGTATCATGAATCTAATACCCTCCTCTTACCTAGGCATATGGATTAAGGACATTTGACTATGATTTGAGAGTTAGGTCAGACTCTTTGAGATCTCAATTTTTCCAAGGGGAAGGGGTTCCCCTCCATGGGGACTTAAACAAGAGCTTCCCTACTTCTTATCTTCACCACCACAAATAAATTTCCTCTAATTAAAAAATTCACAGTTATGATTTTGTGCTTTCTTAAACTGATACAAAATTCACATTTTTTCTGAAACACAAAATAGTAATTGGGATGCTATAATTAGTTTCCCAGTATGTATTAAAACCCACATGTAGAGCCAACTTATTTGGCGGATATGACCAACCCAAATGCCAAGACTTAAAAAATAACTTAAGTCCTTTAATTTTTAATTAATGAAAGAGGGGCAAACTTGGTGGCCCAGTGCATAGAGTTAGGTCTGAGAAGGGAGGTCCTGGATTCAAATTTGACCACAGATACTTCATTATAATGTGACTCTGGACAAGTTGATCCCAGCTGTCTAGCCTATACTGCTTTTCTGCCTTGGAACTGATAGTATAGTTTCTAAAACAGAAGGTAAAAGTTTAAAGAAGGAAAGTTAATGAAAGAAAATTTTCACCATTTAATTCAATGAATGTATTCTGTTATTTTGTTTTTAAACTCACTGTCAACTGAGTAAAGATGTTTTCCATTGAAACATGTTTTTAAACTTGATGTTATACCTATGTCTATAACAAATTAACCTGTCTAAAATGTGTGTGTATATAAATATACACATATATAAAATGAAAGAGAACATTTTTCATGAAATTCTTTAAAAACATAATGTAATTTTTAATTATTTATCCTTCCCCCCCTCAATTGTCACATAGATCATAGACTTAGAATTGGAAGGGACTTTAGATATAGACAATAACAACTTCCTTATTTTAAGGATGAGAAAACTAAGGCACAAAGTGGTTAAAGTGGCTTGCTCAGTTACACAACTATTAAGGATCTGAAACAGTACTGGAACCTAGATTCCAGGTCCATAAACCCATCTACTGTGCATCGCTGCATCTCACAGCCTCTCTGTCCACCAAATATAGAATAACAAAAAGTAAAATTTTTATTTTAAATTAAATTATAATTAAATTAGGTCATAGTGTTAAAGTTCTATTAAATAAAATGGTACTAAGTATAAACCTGTTTTACCACTTTGTTTTGATTTGTTTTAAAGACTTTATGTTTCAGGTATAAAGTATCTGTATATTTTGTATAAAGTATAAAGACTTTATAATTTGAACAAAAAAATAAGCATAGGAAAACCAAAAATGACCTAAAAACAATTTATTGAAAAATTGTCAAAACAAATGCAGCATAAAAGTAAAGCATTTTAAATATAACAGATAGCATAGCAGGAATACTACTTTTTAAAAACATTTTATAAACAGATTGTTTTCCTTCCAGCAGCTTAGTAATTGGCATTTTATTTTGTGGCCATGAGAATGTGATGAAAAGAAAAAAAATCTTAAATTTTCAGTGTATAAAGGATGTTTATTAAGTACAGGCTTTGCATTTTGAGAAATTTAAATCATGACTACTCTGATGACTCTCTTACAAAGCTGAAATTTCTATTACTATTATAAGAATAAACACAATTCAGAAAGAAACTAAAATCTAACATTTGCCATGATAGAGAAAATGAAGTTTCTTTTTCCCTATAAGGATATTTCCTGACAATTCATGAAAGTAAAAACTTACTTTAGAGCTCTGTATTGCTATGGCATCTCCTTCATGGGGATGCTTTCAACACTTTTTTGAATGACTGAGTTCTTTCATCTTACTGGTCACAGCTGGGATCTGGCATACCAGGGAAGGGAACAGAAGGCATTTTCTATCCCAGAGGTCAAAAGTGTACAAATCACACTGATACTGTAGGAGCATCATTTTCATGCATTATCACACATACACACAAATTGATCTTTGAAGGCTCTATTTTGTTTTTTGTAAGATGGTGATAATAATGCTTGTCTTGTAAAGTGTGGAATAGGATATGAATTCATAATTATCTCGCAGTCTGTTATGAGGACCAAAAAGATCACAGCATTTATACAGAGAGAGTATTTTGGAGATCATCTAAGTACAATGCCCTCAGATTATAGAATTGATTTACCTGAAGTCACCCAGGAAGTAAATGGGAGTGCTGGCATTTGAACTTTATTCTCTTAAAGTTCAAATAATCTTTTGAGAATATAAAGCAAATGCACATAATTTGCTATTAAACTGTCAAAGGATATGCAAACATCTCTGGTCTCTCCTTTTCCAACTATATTCTTAACACTGAGGTAAAAATAATCTTCATCAAACATAGTTTCAATCAAATCACTCAACTTCCTAAAACATTTTAATAGTTTCTCATTGCCCATAGAACAAAATCCAAATCCCCTAGCTTGGCAATCAAAGCCTTCTGCAATACGGCTTTAATCTACTCTCCCATCCTAATTTTAGACTCCTCCATTTTATCTCTTCACTACATCCCATACCAAGTTATATTGAATTACCTTCCCAAGATATCTTGATCTTTTTCAGCTACCTATTCATGGACAAAAAATTCTGGAATATCCTCTTCCCCTCACCCAATGATGCATCAAATGTTGACATCCATCCATTCCCTTATAGTCCTAGATCTATTGCCATGGAGATTTCCCTGATTATCTTTAGGCAGGAGGAATCTCTCTCTTAATTTCACAGCATTGGGGAACTCAACCATGTACTTATACTATAATTTGCATTTACATTTTGATTTGCTGTATTGGAAAATTCATGACTGGGACATTTAATTTCTTTTGACAGCAAAGGTAAAATCAGGAAAAGGAAAATGAGTTTGACAGTGTACTGCTGCTAAATGCCACAGACTTTTAAAGTCATTTTTGCAGCTCTGAATTCCTTGACTCCATAATTCTCTAAAGACAAAAGGGTCAAAAAGGAAGTATGGAACTAAGCAATCTCATAAAACTAATTCAAGATCTTATCCTTGTTACATTGTAAGTTTCTTGAAGATAGAGACTATACTTAACATGTTTTTGCATTTTTCTTAAGAGCTGGAATAATATGTTGCACATAATTGATTATTTAAATGACTGATCATTGGAAGAATGCATAAATAACAAAACAGCTTTGTGCTTTTCTATCAGTATGTATAAAAATGATATATATTTATATATCAGCATAGGAGGAGGACAGAAGTTTGGATTCCCTTTGGAAATTTCATAGAGCTTATAATGACCCCAAGATTCTTCTTGAAACATGTTTATCTAACATTAATATTCTTTCATTGATGCTGCAAGTCACATATTATTATACTGTCTGGAGAATTAAAGTTACAGGATTCCCAGGAAGCTATAAAGAGGCACATGGAGGGAGTCGCAATTTATTTTCAATGAAGAATTGTGCAGGAAGAGAGGTGTTAAAAATAATAGGCAAAGAAATGTAGAATGAGATATAGATTCTCAGAAATGGCCAATGAGTTGACTAAATTTGATGTAGTTTATATACTTGTTTAAAAAAAGCAATGCTTCTACTAGTTTAGTGAATAATGATAAATATGGCAAAAAAAGATTATCGATAAAACATTGTTTTTAAAATCCTGAAGAAAGCAAAGAAGTGTATTAATGAACCCAAATAGATCAATTCTGTTTCTGCTTTTTGAATGTAAAACATATAATGGAGTGTTTGCTGATCATTGTTAGGTTCACAATAAAAAAGAAATTTAAAAAATGAATGTCATTAGAAAGTTTTATGACCATAGTTATATGTAGCAAGATTTGACTTGACTAGCTAGTGCCAAGGATAACGAATGGCCTCTGTGCTCCACTGGTAGCCACAAAATATTAAGAAATGTAGAGAATGACCTCTGGCAGGTTGGATGGTCCTTTCTGAAGAATTTGTGGAAGGCCATGGACAAGATTCATACACAGGATAAGAAGGCACATATAGAACATAGGATACAGATTTAGAACTGGACTTCAGATTCATCTAGATCAAACATTTCCACACCTCTTCCCCACTCCACTCAGTTGAAGAAACTAACTACAAAGAGGTCTAATGATTAAGGTTATACTGAATAAATAAGTGGCAAAGCCAAGAGTCCAAATACAACATGCACTGGTTCCAAACACATCACACTTCCCACTGCACCATGTGCTATGTTTTCGTCTGCTCTTTTGGAAGTAGTATATACACTGATGAAATTACAGATACATCAAGGCAAGTATCAAAATACTAATTAACTTTAACTATTATACAAACAGCCTAAGGAAGGTTTGGAATACTCTAGGGTTTACCTTAACTGAACTTTAATAAAACAATTCTTGCTATACTTCCAAACTGACTATTGTTAAATAATCAATTTAGTCAAAATTATCAAATCAACATGGTGTATAGATACAGCCTATGGAAGATGAACTTAGAAGGTTCTAGGTAAAGCAGGTCAGTAAAAACCACTATAGAGTATATTAGGCCTTAAGAGAACATCCAAACCATATTCTTGAAGAATGGGGAACATGAAACAGAGAGTAGCATGGCCAAGACTAAAACTATGTCTTTTGTCCTAATTCTAAAGTTGTTCCTATTTATTAGCTCATATTGCTAAAACTCAGATCCTTACTCCCATTCTAGCTTTACCTCTCTTTTCAAAAAAAAAAAAAAAGGAAAGGAACTCATAAATGTGTCTTCAAAATACTAGGTCCTCAGTGGTCCAGCACAATTGGATTTTTTGAAGACTTGATGTGATCTTTAGTCATGAATCTGTGTTTAGGTTTGGTTAAAGAATTTAAAAAATTCATTTCCTGCCCCTCCACATGTAATAGAGCTTGGTAATAATAAAATATCAGCATCAAAGATAACTAATTTATCAGTTTTATTGATCTCAATGTAACACATACAATGAATGCATCAAAAGGAAAAATCTGGATTGGAAAACATCAAAATTCTAAAGATAAAACCAATTCTCAATCTTCCTTTCCTTATCTTCCCAATAAAAATCAACAAAGTAAAATTTTAAAGGAGTAACATGAAACTTTCCTTTGCTTGTTAATTGATAAGTGATTTTTATACTGCAATATAACATGAAATAACTGGATGTAATCTTAGCCCACAAATTGAAATATTTCAAATATTTGAAGAATTTGATTATCTCTTTACAGAAGTGTACATTTTTTGTTTGAAAATTTAACTGGAAATTGAAAACAAATAAATCTGATATCAAATTATCCATGTGTGCATGGCTGGAACATGCTATCTAGGGGAAGAGGATTTCTAGGTTCTCAAGTCACCAATAGTCATACTACTTGGTTTGGTAAGTGACCCTGAGAAAGCCTAATGCTTGGCCTGATACATTATTCTAGGTAAAGTATACAAGGCATTTGATTAGAAGGGATATTTTGATATAATGGAACAAATACAAGCCCGAGATCCTAAAAGACTTGTATTCAAACCTTGAATTTTCCATTTTTAAGCTGAGTACATAAGCAAGATACTTGACCACTCTGATCATCAATTTACTCAGTTCTGAAATGGGTCACTTCCTTTCATAATATACAGTCACTGTGAAGAAAATGCTCCCCAAACTTTAATGAGCTATACAAATATGAGCAATTATTATGATCTACTTCTCATAGGATTGTAGTGAAAAAAATGATTGTGGTGTTCACTAGTGTTATTCATGATAAAATTTTCTGCCACTGATACAAGAACTCAATAGTTGAATTTACTAGATCAATGTAACTTTTCTCCTAAGGATATAAAAGTTACCAAGCATATTTTAAAAATTTTCCATCATTCTCTATTATTCCGTACAAACAGAGGTCAAGAAACCTTATGGAACTAGTTTAAGTTTATATGACAAAATAGAAGAAAAATACTTTGGTCCCTTAATACTCCATCTGTAGTGATAAGTACTACAGATCCTACTGTCCTGAATAACCAACTTGGTGGTCAATATAAATATTAACACTAGCAATGGGAATAGGTTCAGAACATCACAAGCTACCTTTCTACTTTCATTTGTTAAAGGGTAGATTTTCCCATGGGAGCAGTATTTGTGTGGGAGGGAATCTTCAAGAGTCATATTTCCAAGCAGAAACTTGGAGCAAAAATGATGAAAATCTATATGTCTCATATAAAAATAGCAATATTGGGTTGGAAGTAATGGGAACAAAGGGTAGGAGAGATGGAAGAATCAACAGAAATGTTTACAAATGAGTTAATGAAATACTCAGCATTAACACATTATCAAAAGGAAGCAATTTTGTAAATACCTATATCAACAGCTTAAGAATCTCAGAGATCATATTGTTCATATCCACTTTGTTTTACAGATGAAGAAACAGATCCAGAGAGAAAAAGTGATTTGCCCAAATTTACACAGATAGTAAACAACTAAGCCAAGATTTGAAGTCTTTCCTCTCTAAATTTTGATCTTGCATACCTTTTATTGTACTCTATCATTTTCTCCATATTTTAGCTGAGAAAATTGAGCCCTGGAGAGTTCAAATTTCTTGTTTATAGTGACCTAACTAGTTAATGGCAGAGAATTGGGACCAAAGATCAGGTGCTTCCATTATAGACTAGAATCAGTGTTCTTTCAACTGAACTATGCTGCCATATTATTTACATCCAAAAAACCTTTATATGTCATCTTACCATGAATACAAATGATTTGGGGGGACGTGGGCTTTTTTTAACCCTCTCTGAATCCTGAATTCCTGATTTACAAAATTCGTAAAGAGTTGTAAGCCTGCTGAGATAATTGCAAAGGAATGAAACAATTCACTAATTATTCAACTTAACATTAATACCGACTGTATTTGAAATAGTCTAGGTGAAAAACTTAACTTCCTTTAGTAGGACTTTCCTATATAAAATATTAAAATTGTATTACTTTGAAAGACATTAACATCTTAGATTACTAATGGTCATGAACTTCTTTCTAAGCATGAAAGTTATACATATATTCATATCTATATGCACATAAAATTACAAATAAGTATGCACATATATATGCATGTATATATACATAATTTATTTGTACTTCAAAACTCAAAATAGAAATTTAATAAATGATTACTGACTGACTGACAAGGTTGTGTTGCTATCACCTTTAGATTCTTATCTAAGTGACATCTTTGTAGACTGACTAATGGAAGTTTTTTTTAAATTATAAAGCAAGAAATTAACCTCTTGACTTGTTCATTTTAAAATTAAATTCATTAGTTAAATTTATATCCTATTTTCTGTCATAACTATGTGGTTGTAGTAAATTCAAAGATGACAAATTTGAAGAGGAAAAATCTAGGCAAGAAACCTGAAATACTAAAATTCAGATACATTTGACTTTTTGTATAATGAATACTCCAATTTATTATTAATATATACTGTCAGCATGATTTTTAAAAACTTCCACTAAGAATAATAGTTAAATTTTTGTCATTAAGAAGAGGGACTGGAGTTAAAGATGGAAAGGATGTTAAGTACCTCAATTGGACAGTATAATTTGACTCTTCCTCTTTTTTTTTCCTCTCCCCTCTCAGCCCTAAGTTCCAGGCATTTTCAGAGGTAGTCTTCCTATTCAAAGTTGCCTCTCAAATAGATCTACCTTCCTTCCTAGAAAAAATGAATTTGATAAAGAGACTAGATAAGCAGAAACTTCCTAGCAGTGTTACCCTAGACAAGTCAAGCTCTTACCACTCTTCTCTCTTGGAACAGAAACTTTGTATCAATTCTAAAATAGAAAGATGGAGTTTTATTTCAAAAAGGAGTCTAGATAGAATAGCAATGGAAGCCATGGCTAATGATCCAAAGGATAATTCCTATGTTCTCCTATACTTCAGCAGAATAACTACTTAATTTAGAGAAAGAGATAGGTCATGATGGGAAGATATGCAAAAGGAAATACTGGGTGATTAACAAATTCCCCACCATTTTTATTTGCTCCTTTTCATTCACATACCTCCATGCAATGTGCTCGATGGAAAATATAACTCTCTATGTGGACTGGTGGAGATACTGTTGGAATATAGGAGAAATTATCTATACTGATAAAATGATAGATTCTTTGGTCATGAATTTCTGTACTCTAAGACACATCATTGAGATCAAATGAAATTTATTACCTAATCTACGTACCGGCAGTTGCATTTGGGGCATTCCAAATATCACACTAATATTTAATTTTAATAATCACTTCTGAGATAACTATGGTTCAAGCAAGGTCCTGAATGGCCCACCTCCTCTCTCTAGTTTCCTTCCAACCCTTTGCCCCCCTGGCTCACACCTAATTCAGACTTTGGCAGATGAATTAGCAGTCAGGGAGGTTTTACCAATTGGAAAGTTCCCACCGAAAGCAAACTTGATCAATTTACTTTCAACATTTTTAGGGCAGATCTGCTTCTGAATGAAATGTTAGAACTTGGTCATTGTACTGCAATTGTATATATCATATATGGAAAGAAATTTAGGCATGCAACATTAGAGGTGATTCAAGGCTGCTCTTGTTACTAAAATAAGCCAATAAAACAAGCTATTTGAAAATTCCCGACAAAGCAAATATATATCACTATTTTCAATCCATAAATTATTGCTAATTAGCATGGAACTAATTAAACAAGTAGTCACTGAGTGCTCCCACAGCATTGTGTTGGGCACAGTGATGTTAGTAAAAAGATGTTTTGTATAATTATCCCCCTTCAGCACACACAGGCAAAGTTTAATGTCTATGCTTTTCTTATCGTGGCTTTTTTTTTTTCTCCCCTATCCCCAGGTACATGAAATGTGTGTGTGTGTGTGTGTGTGTGTGTGTGTGTGTGTGTGTGTGTGTGTGTGTGTGGACATGGTTAAGGTGTCTCCAATAATTCACCACTGATTTTTGGCTCCTGTGGTTGAACTGAGTGAGTGTATTCTGAAATCCGGCAGTTCCCAATTTCCCAAAGTAAAAGAAAATCCCTGATAAAGGAACTTAAAGGTTAGGGGGCATCAGTTAATAAGACCTAACTCTTGGCTACCACTTGACCCAAAAAGATACTTGAATTTATCAGAGAAGATGCCAGCGAAGACTTATTACTGACAGGCTTCTTTGTTTCACTAAACAGTAGTGAAAGATAGAGCAAAGGAAATGGAGGAGCTGTAGTTATGCATTTGCAACACACAAAGTCCTTGTTTTCCCACTAGGCACTGCAGAATAGCAATTGTCCATTCACAGCACATCCTCTGCATTTCAGAGCTAATATTTTTGCAGTCCTT
This sequence comes from Gracilinanus agilis, assembly GCF_016433145.1. Classification (NCBI taxonomy): domain Eukaryota; kingdom Metazoa; phylum Chordata; class Mammalia; order Didelphimorphia; family Didelphidae; genus Gracilinanus; species Gracilinanus agilis. Next base: position 393,900,105 of record NC_058133.1, on the reverse strand, counting down.
AACTTGGTACATTGGTGTCTAGAGCACTTAATTTTTTTTTTTAACCCTTTGCAATTCCCTGAGTGAACTGTACCCTGCCTGGTACTGCTGCTTATGTGACCTGATTTTAAAGGCTTCTGTTCTATGAAGTTCAGAATGGAAACTAAATAAATAAAACAAGTGCTATTTTGTAAGCACAGTAACATATTCAGATAGTTTTTGCATTATTTATTATTGCATAACTGGGTGTGGGGTGGAGAGGATCACCCCCTTCAGATTATCATCACTTAACTGACACATATTTACTATGCATTGCTTGAATTTCACTAGAAGGATTTATTATTAGGATAGGATTTATTTTTTTAAGCAAAGTCCCTAGCAACAGTGTCTCCCTCAACACATATTAATACTATGCCACCGATACCAATGGTTTTAGTCCTGAGTTAACAATCATCCTGGATTCCTGCAGTACTTAATGTGTTTATTATACTTGTATGTGTGCACTCTCTGTCCTATACAGAGATGTTTACTGTAACACTGCAATAGTCATTCAGGCCAAACCACATGATGGATTGAATCTATATATCATTAAAAAGTCATCCGGCTCAATCATTTCAGTCCCTAATTCAATTTCCTACTCTGTTTCCAACTATTGTAGGAAAAGACCTTTTGCAAATTTGTGGTATGAAAAAGGAAACTGCTTTTTCTATTTCTTTCTCTTTTTTAAAACAAATAAACCATTTGTCATGTATGCAAAAGGTTAGATCTTGACTTTTGACTTATCCATCCAAAACATCTTGAAAATGCAACAAGGTGATGAAGTGAAATCTGACGCAAGGATTAATTATTCTGACACACTTTCTGAAGGTTGGCTTGTTCTCTGAGAGCCCCTTACCCCTTCTTCCCATTAAAATTTACTTTAAGCTGATGGCTACAATGAAAACCCCCAATCAATGAGGGGAAAACACTCTTTGCTTCCCCATTTTCTCCTGCTGCGCGTCCCCCCCCCACCAGCCCCAAACACACACACACACACACACACACACACACACACACACTAAAGCAAACAACTCAATTCCTGGGTTTCTGTTGCTGCCTTTGAAAAAGAGGACCAATGGTGTCAGGAGGACTTTCCAGGAGGAGAGAAGTCACTGGTTTTCCACCCAGTGGACGTTTGGGGATGTTGCCAGCATCTCCCTTGACCCCCTCTCACTTAGTCAAGAATCACCCTGAAATAGTTAATTCAGGAACAAGTGAAAATGTTCCAGTCAGTTTGCATTGGGGGTGAGGGGGGGATTCAAAATCTTGTTGCTCTAGTAACAATCACAGGCAAAAAATGTGTGTGTGCGCGTTTGTGGATATAGTCACTTAAAATAAAAATGCATCTCCCCCTCCCAACCCTCCGTCCCACTCCAGCCCCAGTTCTGTGACTCTTTCAAAAACAAACAAACACGCATCAAGAATGCCGCCTGCAGTGGCTGTACATACCTCAACCATTAAACAAGACATTTAACCATAGTGGCAGTTCTGTGACCTTTGAATGCCGTGAAATCTCTGAGCGGTGCTGCTTGTTCATGAAGACTTGTGCTGCAGGATCCAGCAACTTCATCCAGGATTAGGAATAGAATTAAGGTTTAAAAAGAAGAAGAAGAAGAAGAAGAAGAGGGAAAAAGAGAAAAGAAACCAACAAGCCAACCAAAAGCCCGCGCGCACACGCACGAGATGGGAAGGAGCAGGGGAGGGGGCGAGGAGGAGCAGAGAGCAGGGCTTCTCCCTCTCTCCTCTCTTTCTCTCAATCTCTCTCTTACAGTCTACTTTTCTCCCAGGCAAGTGAGTCCTGGACTGGGAGGGTGAGCCTTGGTGCAGTCTAGCTGCTGCTACTGCTGCTGCTGTTGTGGCTGCTGCTGCTGCTGCTACTGCAACTGCCGCCGCCGCTGCGGCCGCCGGGCTGCCAGGTTGCAGGGCTGCAGGGCTGCTGCCGGGCTGCTGCCTGGCCCGCTTCGGTTCCCCAGAAGGCCCTGATAGTCTGGAAGTTGCTGCTGTCAGTCGCCACAGGCAAGGAAAATCAGAGACCCAATCCGCTTCAGCCCTGGTAGCTTTTTACTGGAGTGTAGCCTTTACTGTTTGTTTCCTCATTTCAGGAGTGACGTCAAAGGGTTTAGTTTTTCCTCGGCATGTGCTATTAATTTTAAAGTACTGTACTATGGGAAGAATTTGGGACAGTGATGAGACAGTATCCCCCACACACCAAAGAGACCAGGAAGCCTTTGACAAGTTCAGGTTGAAACCACACATGCATACATGGAGACAGAAAAATACAGGCATAGGCAGGCAAATAATAGGTAGAAATAGAAACACATTCATAAATAGACATAATTAAAGATCTGGATATTCACATATACACACATACCATACACAGAGAGAAACAGACAGATTTCTAGGCAAATATATATCGACAGATTTAGATAGATAAAGATTTAGGAAGATAGATATAAATAAACATATATATGTATATACAGGCAGAAAAATCTAAAAGCTGGCAGAAACAGAACTATAGATACATATATGTATAAATATGGAGATATAATTATATAAATGAACACACATATACATAGACAAAAATGTAGACAGACAGGTAGATTATTTAGGCAGAAACAGAAATATATATAATCATGTATATATATATATATAACCAGAGACAGAAAAACTCATATATAGAGATAAGCAGACATAGAATTATGTAGATAGATAAATGTTGTCGTAGATACAGATATATATGCATACATATATTTTTCAATTACTTTTAGATACATACTAAGATGGGGGACAAAGTAACAATTAAAAAACTCTAAAAGGAACTGCATCCTGACCTATAGTTATTAGATGCTAAATATCCAATATAACCACTTCACTAATGTTGCTCATTTCAAGAGCCACTCATCTTCCCTTGCTTTCTCCTCTAAACAAAAGAGATTCTTTAAGAGAGGAAGTTTTCTGGTGGGCAAAAAAAGAGCCTCAGTCAGAAAGACTGGGGTTCAAGTCTTGTGTCTGATTCTATTGACTTTGTGACCTTGAGCAAGTTCCTGGACCTCTTTGTGAACCCAGGTAACTCTGTGAAGACAATTAAGGTGTAAGATAGTTGGAGATGTGCATTAATGTCAGGCGTATTCTTCATTGAGAGTTCCTTACCCTAATGGAATTACAGGTTCAGATCAAACACACGTATACAACATATATACAATTAGCCTTTCTTTCCATGAAATCAGCATGGTGCAATGAAAAGAGTGTTAATTTTGCAGTCAGAGTCTCTGTATTTAAATCTGTTGCTGCTATGTATAACCTGGATGACCTCAGGAGAGTCATTTCATTTCCTTGGGATCAGTTTCATCAACTGTAAAATGAGAAGATTGGGCTAGATGACCTTTGAGGTTCTTTCCAAAAATCTACAAATTGTGCAAATACATAAGAGTCCACATTACCTGGAGTGAAAATATGAAACAGAAAAATTTTAGTGTCTTTTCTATCTTTCCTTTCCCTTGTGCCTTGGGCTGAACATGCCTTGTGCCCCTGGACAGCCATTCCTGAGAGTCATTTGTCATCCCTTTGCTGTCACTTCCTCATCTTTGACTTTCACTTTGGAAATGAATTGGGGGGCCCCCCTAGAGACATTCTGTATTTTTTAAATTTCGTTTTCAATTGTGATCTTAATAATGATAGAAAACAGAAGCATTTCAATATACAAAAAGAACAAGAAAGAGGCTTGTATAAGAAACTGTCCCTCCCTTCATTAGAGATATACTCTACACCACCAGCTTCATAAGAATATTGCATATTCCTTCTCAAAGCATTTGCCATCACTCTCTCTTCCCCATTACCTCAACAATTTACTATTAGAAACACCTAACCTTGATTCTTTACATCATACCCCTTTATTCAATGCTGTTGGCTAGGTGATTTTGATATTTGATATTTGATATTGTTGACATGTCAGCTGGGTGACTTTTGATATTTGGGACATATTAGTACCTTTCCCAATTATCCTATTTGTGATTTATCTGTTACATGATAATACTTTTACAAGAGGTACATAATCCTCTCTTCAGGCCTCCTTCTTCCCCTTAGTTATGCTTTAATAACATATATATTTTAGAAGCTGCAGATCTTAAAACATTTTCTTCCCTTTCTAATTCAATTGTCCTTTTCTTAAATAATAGACTAGAAATGAAGGGGAAAATGGCATTCCTTGTTTACTGTGACTTGTTAAATTCTAAGACAATAGACATTCCAAATTGTTCACAGATGTTCTGTGTGAATTTAGTATATTTCATCTTTTCTTCCTGGTTTCATCTTAAGGCATTTCAACTTCCCACCAGAAAACTATGGAAACACTAGCAAATCTATTCTATTCATATCTCTTTGTGTCCTTCCAGTTCCATCTAAAAATGTTCTTGGCATGATCTGACAGTACAGATTCATCCTAAACTTTTAGCAGATTCATTTTCTCTTCTACTCCTTTATACTGTTTTGTGAGCTGGTACTCCTCATAATCTTCCAGCATTGCCTTCTATAATTTTTGGAAATAATTTTGTGTTCTAAACTTTCTTTGCCTTTGGGTTTCATGTTTTTCAGCTTGCAAGGCAAGGAGATTGTGTGTTTCCTGACTAAATTCTTTTGACCTCACTGTAACCATTACTTTACATCAGTTAAATTATAAGAAATGGCTGTAGTTTGTACCAATGTCTGATTTTATCCAACTCCCATTTTTGATAGCAACTGCTTATTTGAATAAATTATATTGGAATTTTGGTAATTTAACAATGTTTTCTTCCTATCTTTATCCCATTTGTTCTAATTTGCTATTGATTTTGACATGTGTTCTTACTAGTCTGCATATACTCAACTAATTCTGAAATCATCTTACCAATAATGAGTTACTTCATTTTTTTGGTGAATCTCTGACTTCTTTCTTCTCATTCTTGTTCTTCTTGTCCTTGTTCTCCTCCTCCTCTTTTTCCTCTTACTTTTTTTTTGCTTCTATAGGAAAAGATTGCATGCTATCTTTCCATTTAGCTGCAACTATGTCATGTCTTCTAGTTTCATTTGTAGTAATGCTAATGTAATTGTGACTTGGTTCCTTGAGAAGCATATTAATGTTTATTGGACAAGGAACTCACATCAAGAGTATGTTGATAAATCAATGTTTACAAAGCTAAAAACTATGATCCTTAGAATCTTCTTTCCCCCTTTCCATCTTTTTTTTTTCTGTCATTATTAAAGAAATGGAAGAAAGATACACAGGACTGGGGATCACTTTGGATTTCTCTTTGTTTTATGGATTAATTTCATTGTGGCTAACCTACTATTTTTATCTAATCTGGCTCTTAGACATCAGATAGTCAACCAGTCTATGCTCAGAGCTTTACCCATCTAGGAATACCTGCCAAAACTTATGCTCAAGAACTCAGTAGTTACCTCCCCAACAAATGAGGTCTCAGAATAAGCCTTTGGAGAGTAATGATTGGTGCCAGAGGATCTTATTCAAAGCCTACTTCTGAAGTTTATTACCCTTCTGACTTTGAGCAAATCATTTTTCCCAGTCCTCATTTTCCTCATCTGTAAAATGAAAAATTTGGACTAAATGGCCTCTGAGGTCCCTTGCAAATAGCTTTATCATGTTATGGTTAATGGAATGCTTAAATATTACCTCTTTTAGGGTCAAATTCATTTGAATAGAGAACTCTCAGACATATAATTTCTTATCACATAAGACTTACACTTTCACAATTAAAACTTGAGACAATTTTTTAAATGGATAGAAATATTTGGAGCACCTTCTGGAATGTTTGAAATCATACCATGTGGACAACTGACATTGTTTAATTGGTAGTCTTAACTCTATATTACAATATGGTTTGGATTTCTAAAAGCCAAAATGGTCCCAAGACATAAATGCTGAAGCAAGACTGCCAGGTGCTACAGTAGCACTATTATCCTCTCTCTCTCCCTCTTCTTTCCCAGTCTTATTGAGAGGCCTCGTATCTATTTATATGTATCATAAATTCTGTCTTCAAGGAGAGAATTAGAACTGGGCATGTTAAATACCAAATAACATGACAAAAATGAAAATGACCATATATTATTTTATTTTTTATTTTTTAAAAAACGACTATATTTTTAACATAATGATTACCAATGTGGGAGTTATTTCTAAATCAGTCATGTATAATCAGACCACTGGTGACTATATACAAGCCAGATGTGTTAAAGTAAATGTGAGAATTAATATCAAATGAAAATAAAAAGAAAAAATAGAAGAAAATGTGATTTAAATTTTAGACAACTACAATCTGCTGTATATGAATAAACAATTGACATCCAACATAGAAAATGCATAAAAGAGTAGAGATTGTAATAGACTTACTATTTCTCTGGTATAAATCAATTGCCACATTGAGGAAGCCAAAAGAACTTAGAAATGGCATCACCTTGCAAGCATCTCCCCTTACTTTGCCAAACAGACATAAATTAATTTATAAAATATTTTAGGGGTAATCTAAAACTGAAATCATCTTGTTGTACAAGAGCAATAAGCTCAAATTTATAGAAATTATAACAAACAAACTAAGAAAAATCATCCCAAATGCATTAAGGGTAAACTTGGGAGAAGGATCAAAAGTAGATAGAAAAATTTAAGGGGTCTTTAACTAATTCTATATTAAATGCTCTTTTTTTCCCATATACACTAAAGTAATCCTGTGTGAGGTTACCTTCATAGATCAGTTCCCATAGGAAGTCTTGTTTCTACTCTTTTTTCCCCCAGATTATTTTTTATTTACTTATCTGATTGTACATTGTATAATTCAGTTGGATATAACATTCTTGAATACTGAGACTATTTTTAACTTTCTATCTTCAGGTCTTAGGACATTGAATTTCATATAATACACACGTAAATGTTTGTGAAATGAAACAATAAAATATGAAAAGACAAATGAGGAAAAATAAATTTCTCCTTTTAGGATTTTATATATATATAAAATTTAAATGTACTACATAATATATAATAATATAATTTATAATATACTATATAATAATTAACATAAAATAAGAATAATATTATTATATAATAACATTTTAACTCCCTTCCCCCCAAAAGTAAACAAACTCTCAAAGCTTACATGCTGGGTATTAGGTATTTCTAACCCAAGACTTTTCTGGGGGAAAAAATCATAAAATATAATTTAAACACCTAAGGTAGCTGATTTCTGTACAAACTATTTCCTCCATTAATGTGTAAGCTTCTTGAAGACAGTGACTTTTTAATATTTTTTCATGTGCGTCTCCACTGATTTGCACAATGCTTGGTACATGGTAAGTACTTAATAAATGTTGATTGATTTTTTGTTATAATAACAATTATAATAATAAAAATAAATGTGTTGATCGATTAAATAAAACAATCAAGGAATGACCAAAGGATCACATTTACTACATATGTGTGATTTACTCTGTCATCTTGGCTTTGCCCCCAGAAGTCCACATCAGCAATTTGTGTAACCCAGGGCCCAGAATAGCTAAAGAATGGGTTCAATCTTGGAATCAGCTTTCCTAAATTTCACTTTTTGGAGGATTTTGTTTCCCCTCAGAATTTCTCCCGGAAATATTAGAATCTGGCTTGTGTCTAAGTCTCTACAACCAAATTAGAAAGTTCCAATAAAAGTATTTAGCTTGCCTTGCTTTTCTACATTAAGGTCATGCTGCATAACTCAGTTTCCACTTGCTCCAAGTATTACTTTGTTAGATCTAGGACATTTCGTCTTGGAACTCCAATATTGAGTCTTCTATCACTTTGCTATTGCTTCTTCACTTCCTTCAATTTATATTCCTGAATTTTTTAGCTTTTCTCCAGAACTCCAAGATATTCCATTGTTACCTTCAACCATTGCTATCTCAATAACCTCATATTGTTTCTTCCACTCCCAGAGCAGGATGGTTCCCTGAACCACAACTGTTTTTTAGGAAGAACATGAGATTGTACAGACATCCTTCTTGGAATATATAGGTACTTTTTGGCTCTTCCTACTCAGGCCAAATCATGGCTTAACCTAAGTGTTTGAATTAACATTAATAAACAAATTAATATTTCTTAGGCACCAACTATGTTCCTATGTTAGACATTTTTTTAAAAACCATAAATGAACCAATCTCTGCTCTCAAAACATTTATTTTCTATCAAGGAATAGAACATGTACAAATCTACACATGAAAGGCACAGTAGACATGATGCTGGACTTGAAATTAGGAAGACCTGAGTTTAAATCCTGCCTTAAACATAAAAATGTATGTGATCATGCATGGGTTGCTTCAGTTTCTTTATCTATAGTAGCAACTAGTTTTAGTATAGTTCTGATATTACAATGAAATAATATACAAATCCAATTAAAATATACAATTATAGACAGATACATACAAAAATTGTACAAGTATAATACAATTATAATATATAATGCAAATCTAAAGGCCTAAATAAATATTAGTTATTATTAACTATATACAAAGTAAACAAAAGTTAATTTGTTGGGGAGAGAAAAGGTACTTATTGGGGGGTAGAATAAAAAAATCTGACAGGTAGAAGAGAGAGCTTGAAATGAGCTTTGAAAGAAATTAGAGATTCTAAGAAGAGAAAATACATTTCTGGAGCAATGGAAAGACTATATAAAGGCCTAGAGATGGGAGATAGATTGTTATCTGTGAAAAACAACAAGAAGGACAATTTGACTAAAGAGTCTATGAAATGGAATAATATGTAGTAAGGTTAGTTATGAAGGGTTTTAAATACCTAAAAGAAGATTCTATGAGTCATCCTTAATATGATTATCAAATTTAAAAATTTTGAACATAAAAATAAAAGGGAACATTTTTACATACTCAGAAGAAGATTCTATATGAAAACATGGATTTCTATTTCATACTAGTTGTTTTAAATACATTATTATATTAACATAAATATAATTATTCATATTGACACATTAAATATATAGTAAACTATAAATATAATTCATTTATTAAATGTATATTTACATTCTACACATTACTTTAAAAAATGTCCTGCTTATCAGTACTCTCTTTTTTTCTCTCTTGTGAATTTCTAGCCTTCCTTGAATGAAGGGAGTGGGCATCAGATAAACCTCACTTTTATCTGAAAAGGATAAAGGAGAATTCAGCTCACACACACATACACACAGGCTAATATAGAATATATCAAACTCAAAAGGGAATAATCAAGCAGAGTTGGTAAAGGGTTGTGGTGGTTGAGTGCCGATAATGCCCAGGAGGGAACTTAAACAATTGAGAGAAAGAAAAAATAAACAGCCCATAAAAATAAAAAAAAAAACAGTCACAGTCAACCAAAACAAATCCACATGGTGGCCATCCCCAGAAATGTATGTATCTGTACTTTGTATTGAGATCAACCATTCTCTTCATCACAAGTTGTCTAGAGTCATGATTGGTCATTGCATTTATTAGAGCTCTTAAATTGTTTTTCTTTACATTGTTTCTATATCCATTTAGATTATTCTCTTGATTTTGCTCATTTTACTCTGTCAGCTCATACTGCCTAGGGTGCTCTAAAATGTTTTCTTTCAGCATATTGTAAGGCACAATATTATTCTATTATATCCATATACCAAAAATGTGTAGCCATTCTCTAATTTTTTAAGGGAAAAGAATATACTTTCCCAAATTTCTGATGTATCAACTCAAATAAACAATGAATAAATGTCAGAAAGCTAAAATTTATTACATGTTTGCATCAACTATTTAAAATGAAGGTAATGTTGGTCAGAAGCCATCCTCACCTTAAAAGGGATAAGACTGAAGAATAGTACAAAATCATTTGATCTTGCTCCTGTTGAGTAATCTGAATCAACAATTAGCCTTAGAGAAGTAGTTCTTAATATTTTTGTATGTCATGGATCCCTCTGCAAGTCTGGTGAAGTCTATGCACTTCTCAGAATAATATTTTTAAATATATAAAATTAAACAATAAAGGTTACAAAGGAAATCATTTATGTCAGTGATTCCCAAAGTGGGCGCCACCATCCCCTTGTGGGTGCTGCAGCGATCCAGGAGGGGTGGTAATGGCCACAGGTGGATTTGGGGGTGGTGAATAACTGTAAAGGGGCAGTGATAGTATGTGACAGGGGGCCCTAAGCAATATTTTTTCTGGAAAGGGGGCGGTAGGCCAAAAAAGTTTGGGAACCACTGATCTATGTTGAAATAAAGTTACCAATATGAATATTATATGTGTATATATGTACATATGTATATATGGATATACTTAAAATACATACATTTACATGTACATATATTTTTTTATTAAAGGTTTTATACTGTCATTCTTACCCCTTTTAGATGAAGATGTCTTATGACAAGGCTATCTTTGCTTTAAATAGCTGGTGCATATATATGTTTAATTTTAGCTTTTTGACATTCAACAATTGTTTAGTTGAGTTGATGTATCAGAACTTTAACAGGTCAAATGATATAATGGATGAGCCCTATCACTATGCTGGGGACCGCATTTCAAGAACCCTTGGTACAAAGGAAATAGTACTATTCTGGGATTTGGGAGACCTGAATTCTCCCTAATCAGTCACGGAAACATCACATTTAGTTCTGAGTCTGTAATTTAGAATGCAAAGCTACTTTTCAGGAAAATCTTGCAACCCTGAAACTTAGTGTATGTGATATACCATTAAATAGCAAACAATTCAGTTCAGTGTTCAGTTCTCAAAGAGCCAGGGATACAGAGACAAAAAAAAAAAGCAAGTCTCTCCTCTCAAGGCATTTACATTCTACTTCTGGGCTATAACATGTACACAGATATTTCAATTAGAGTTCATTTGAAGAGGGAGAAAGCTGGAAGAGTGGTAGGGTAAGGGGAAGACTTCTTGGCAAAGGTGGCACCTTGAGAGAGCCTTGAAGGAAGATAAAGAGGCCAAAAAGCAGAGAAGGTAAGGGGTTGAAGACAGTTTGTGCTACTGGACAGAACTGAGAGCTGGAAATTTTCAGGGTCAGGTTACAACTAGTCATCTAGTTTGGCTAGAACATAGAGTGCTTTATTCTTGGCATCTAGCTTGACTCAGTTTAGCACTGCACTCAAGCTTTTACCACTTTTTCTCTACATGCTTTCTAGTTCCAGTCTTTTTTCTAGCCCTAATCTAAGCCAAAGCCCTCTCTCTTCACTCCCCTATCTGGTTTTTCCAGTTTTCTTACTCTCAAGTTGAGACTGGACTGCACCCCAAGTAGCTCATGACCTCCCCAGCAGTAAACCAACTGGCCTCCCACTCACACAAGTCTCGGGGACTAGTCATTTCTTTCCTTTACACATTACCCCCTATATTTGCTTCAGGTACTTTCATTTTTTTTTAATTTTTTCTTTTTCAAACTTTAAAGAACACTGATCTTGGAAGCATAGCACCTGAATTTGGATACAGGATCTAAGAGTTGTCACCTGCATGACTGTGGGCATTTAGTCTCTCTAGGTCTTAGTTTCCTCATCTGTAAAATGAAGGGGTTGGATTATATGGTCTCTAAATTACCTTCCAGTTTTAGATCTCTAATTTTATGATCCTAACTAATTTGCTTCTGGTCAGTTGGCATCTTCTTTCTTGCTGCCTACTGTGGCTTCTTCACCCTTGATTGAAACATTATGCTTCTTGAATGATGATTTTTCTTAACTAGAGTGGGTTAGGTATTGTCAGTGAGTCAGTCAAACATTTGTTAAGGACCTACTATGCTCCAGGAAAAAAAAACTCTGCTAAATTTTGGGCATATAAATAAAAAGAAAGATAATCCTTGCCCTCAAGAAGCTTATATTTTAATAGAGAAATTCAATACACAAAAAAAAGCTGAAAAAGGGAAGAGTGAGTTGGGAGATTTTTAAAAATGCAAAGGAAGGAATACAGCAGTTAGGTGAGAAATTAGTCCTTAGTTTGAATCCTAGCTCAACTGTGTGATATGAAGTGTTTTTTAAGACACTTTGACGTTATGAGTTTCAGTTTTTTTTTTTAATGATGAGATAAACTCAGGTATCTTTGGGAAATTAATAGTGAATTAAGATATTTTTATGGAATAATTTTCCGTTTAGCCATGCCCCCAACCCCAAAACAGTCCAATTTTAATGTCAGACTGAAATAGTTTCTCCCCAGACTAAGAAAATGGGTTGAGTTCTCCCTTTTTTGTTTAGATATTATAAAGATAAAAAATTAAGGGGAAGGTTGGCCAGCCAGAGTGAACTTCCTGACCCATTTGAAAAGTTTCCACAGGAATTTTGGACTGACCCAGCCTCAGTGGTAAGGAGAAAAGGGCATATAGGTGTCCTTCTATGGAAAAAGACCCACCTCTTCCTGTGATGAAGTAATGGGGAGGAATTGAAGTCTCTAAGTCAACCTTCTCTTCCATGGCTATTTACCAATCAGAGGTGTCTTGGATGTCAAGTGGAGGGACTGAGTAGTGAGGTCATAAGGAGTATAGAAAGAGCTGCTGAAGAATTGGAACTATTTTGCCCCACTCACTCTCTTTTGCACTCATTCAGATTGTGGAGAGAGTCAACTGGCCAGATTAGTATGTCTTGAGTGAATTAAGAAGTTATTTAAAAATTAAAAACTATTGCCTCTTAAGAATTTTAATTGCTATACATCTAAGTTTCTTTCAAGCTCTAACATTAAGTAGGTTCTATGATTCTACTTTTATATTCTAGATTAGGGCAGGCAAGGTAGCACAGTATATGGAATTCAGGCCTAAGTAAGGAAGACTCATCTTCCTGAGTTCAAATTTGCCTTTAGACACTCATTAGCTCTGTGGCCCTGGACCAGTCATTGTTCTGTTTGTCTTAGTTTCCTCATGAATAAAATGAACTGGAGAAGGGAATGGTGAACCACTTCAGTATCTTTTACAAGGAAACCCTAAATGGGGTCAGGAAGAGTCAGGCACCACTAAAACAACTATACATATATTTGTGTATTTTTACTTATAGATATGCATCTCTATATATATGTATAAATATATGTATATAACCTACATCTACATTTCTATTTACATCTACATATATCTCTATCTCAATATCTATTTCCTTTCAATGAAATTTCATTTTCAGGCTATGTCACTTTTTTCAGAAATAGAGATTTATGTGAGTGAATCCTATTTATAAAATAGTAGCTAAGATGTAGAGCATTGCTTGAGGCTATAGGAGCAAGTATCAGAAGTGGAATTAGAATTCAGGTTTTCCTGGCTCCAAGTCTAAGCATGCCAATAGAATACATTGTATCCCCCCACTGGGGACAAACACTCTTGACTTCTTCATAGTAGGCACTCAACAAATTTGAATTGAATAATATTTTTCTCAATACTTTGTCATGAATACTCCTCAATTCTTGTGTAAATTAGAATATGGAAATATCCCTTTGCAATAGAAGGGAATTGTAAATCAAGTTAAATTGCCCTTGTTGATGAAGATTAAGAACCAAAGTTTTGTGAATGACACAAATTTAAATCAGCAATTGATGAAAAGATATTTTGCTTTTCTAACTCATATCCTTGCCTTTCTTTTCCGTCTTCCTTTTCTCTTTTTTCTTATTAAAAATTTTATTAGAAATAGTACCGAATTTCAGTACAAATAATTAAATTTGTCTAATAACTTTTAACATTTAAATAAATTAATCCATAGCATAAAGTATCATAATAATTTTTCAAGGATTCTTTGACTCACCAATCTAGTTTCTTTCATATTGTTGTAGTCTATATATATATGTATATATATTTATATATATTTCATTCTTTTGGTTTTGTCTTTTTAAAATATTATTTCAAGAAAGATTTCATTGTATTTCTTTGACATCCATTTTAATTATATCAGAATATTCTATTATCTTAGTCTATCATAATTAAGTATTCCCCTATTGGTATTCATTTAGTTTACTCCAGGTTCCTTTTTTAAAAAATGTATATGGTTATATTATGACAATCTTTGAACAGATAGCTTTTTTGTTTGTTTATTTTTGATAACGCTATCAGGATATATGACCAACAATGAGATTAATGGGTCAAAGAACATGTTTATTTTTTGTAAGTTTAATGTATATTCTCAATTTATTCTCTAAAAAGATACTCCAAGTACTATAGTTCTGTAAGAAATGAAGAAAGGTACAGTTTCAAGGAAACCTGGGAAGGTTTATAATGAACTGATGCAGAGTGAATCAGACAGAACTAGGGAAACAATTTATACATTAACAACTGTTCTGTAAAGACAAACAAATTTGAAAGACATCAGAGCTCTGATTAATGCAATGCTCAACCATGATTCCAGAGAACTAATGAAGAAACATGCTGCCCATATCCTGATAGGAAGGTGAGGTGCTCAGAATACAAACTGAGATTTGTTTTGGACAATACCAACATGAGAATTTGTTCTGCTTGACTATACATGTTTGTTACAGGGGTTTTGTTTTTATTGCTTTCTCAGTGGGGAGAAGTAGGAAGGAGAGAAGGCAGATTTTGATTTGAAAAAATAAAATTTAATTAAAATATAAAATAAAAATATTTCCCAAGTGTAATTCCACCTATAATGGAAAAAGTAGGATTATATATCTGTATTGCCACCAGCAATGAATTTTATTACTTTTAATTATTTTTGTCAGTTTGATGAGTTTACCTCATTCCTACATTTTCCTGTCTCTACATGTGGCAAGAATCATGCCTCCTTCTTTTTTTTAGCACTTAATGCAAGGTGCTAAATCATTATTCTGTACCCCTCTCCTCCATATGTTGTATATTCTTGCAAAGGGCAACCGAAAATGCTGCAGGAGATAGAGAAGCACAAAATCAACTCTTTCCACATCATATATTGAGTTTTAATGTTACATTTTGGAATGTTAAAGCTGCTTCTGAAGAAATTTCATACATTAGAGGAAAAACAATGGCTAGTGCATATTTTCGTGTACTCTTCCCTTCTAACCCTGGTAATAGCAATGTTCAGCTGTGTTAATTTCAGGTCACATTTTTTAAAAAAATCACACAAAGTTGAGGATTTAAAAGAGTCTTCCCCTTTAGAAAGAACAGAGCTATTTATGTTCAGAAATGATGCCACCCATGACTGATAACTATTGGTAGAAAAAGCTGAAAAAAATCATACTAGAGATAGTTATCAGAGGCAATGTTGTACAGTGGAGTAAGCCCTGATAATTATAAGATCTGGATTTGAGTTTGGTTTCTGACACCTACTATGTGACCCTGGGCAAATCACCAGACCTTTATCCCTTCACTGATAAAATGAAAATAATACTTGAAATCTTTAACTCAGTGCTATTGTGAAGAAAGTCCTTTTGAAAACTTCAGTACCATAATAATGTGAGCCCTTACAGATAATAATTCTGTATCATTTTTAAAAATTTCATCACTTGAATATATAAGCCCCATATTTCTTTTGCTACCCCACTCCCTGTCTGCCCCTTGTAGAATATTAAAGAAAAGCGTAAAAGAACACACAAAAGAGGATGTGTGAAGGGAAAGATAAATAGTTAACATTGAGATGTAATTAAACTGAGAATATAAAAGAAGAAAGCCCAATAATGTTAGGAAAAAGTCAGAAAGATAATTTACCACCTTGGGATCTCAAGAAGGTCAGTCTATTCCTTGAGGAATTCATGTCAAGGAAAGAAACGAGGATAGGACTTTTGGTAAGAATGGGAAAATGATTAAAAAAACTAGGGGAGGCAAAGGGGCAGGGCCATCTCCTGTCCCTTAACAGAAATTAGGGGTAGTGAGGAGAGGACTTATAGAAATGGAAAGACCAGAGAAGAGCTTAAAGAAGAAGCAACAGAAAATTAGCAGCTTATACTTCACTCTGGGCTCAAAAGTTGGAAGTAAAAATGGAATGGGACCTTTGGCTTCCCTTGGACACCCCAAACCCCCAGAAGTGTTTCAGGTCAAACAGAAAGCAAGAAAAGTTCTTCCCTTCCTTGCATTCTTGTAACGCTGAGGAAAAGGTTACTCTGGGCATCAGAGACTCATGATAAGGAAACACCCTGAGAGAAATAGTCTCCTTTGATTCTCCCCTAGATCTCAAGATGGACACAGATATACATCTTCTGGTTTTGCTCTGATACCATTGGGCTGAATTGAGGACATCTACTTGTCCTCTAAACTATGGCCTGCCACTCCTTGCATCTTTGGAACACAAAGCATCACTTTAATCCCTGTGAAATTACAAACATCCCCAACTTCTGCCCAACCTTATTCCATTCACATAGCCCTTGTTGTCAAAAAGGTATATAAAGCCCAGAACACATCTCCTCTAGGAGGCAGTGTCCCACCTGTACTATCCTCCCAAGCCAAATTCAACATGAATACCAAATTAATACATTTCTCTGTTTATTTTTAAGCTAAATTGTGGAATCTTGCATTCTTGCAAAAGGTACTTGTCCTGAAAAGGGGGTTCACCTCAAGTCTCCCCAAACAAAAAGGAGTTTAAGGTTGCCTTTACTTCTTACTTAGTGTGAATGGATCTTGATTAAATGATTGCCTACATGTTGCAAAACCAGGAAATAATATACATTTAACCAGAGCTTTTGTTTTGATATACTCTTTTAGGGACAGATGAGGAACAGGAGCACAAGAT
The DNA here is from genome assembly GCF_016433145.1 of Gracilinanus agilis. NCBI lineage: Eukaryota > Metazoa > Chordata > Mammalia > Didelphimorphia > Didelphidae > Gracilinanus > Gracilinanus agilis. Next base: position 393,883,445 of record NC_058133.1, on the reverse strand, counting down.
AGGAAAGATGCTTTACTATTTCAATATGTTATTTTGCTTCCTTTTCCCCCTCTTTCAATATACAAATAACAAATTATAAGTGAATTGTGAGAAAGTAGAGATACACCAGAAGTCACATTCAGGGATGAACTGGGATGTGGGAGGTGGGTGATAAAGAATATTAAGTGTGGAAAAGTTAAAAAATATTGTGGAAATCCACAATTGTCAGTGTTCTGATGAGAGTTTAGTGTCTCATTCCATTTCTATGCTTCCTACTTAGACTGATTCATTTCAATAAATATTCATTAACTATTTACTATGTTCCAGGCACTGGGCTAAGCATTGGGGTTACAAATGAGAAAAAAAGAAGTTGTAAAACCCTATAGTCAACTAGGGGAAAATAATACACAAAAGGAAGCTGAAAAGAAGGGTGGACTTGAGGCAGAGAATAGGGCTAACTTGGCCAGGGAGGCAGGTGTTCCATAGAGTCAAAGTCAAGAAAAGCAACTGATGGAAAATTATCAGACTTGAGGGGAAAAAAGCAAGATCAAAATAATAATGTTCTTTAAACATTCTTTGAGTGTCTTGTTTCTTCTCTGTTGAAGAACCTATGTAGAACCCTGTTTCAAGCAATACTATATTCATAGACCTGGAATCAAGGTGCTCCATCACATCACTATTACAATATATCTATCCACTCTCTTCCCTTGTTATTTTGCTTCAGACTTCTTGTTCAACTTGCTGTCTGCCCAACATGGCCATCACCACATTAAAGCCTGACTTCATGGTTTAGGAAGCCTTCTCAAACTGTTTCTACATCAATTTCACATCTTTATTCCATATTTCTCTCCTCTCATTTACATATTTAATTTATACTCTATAATTTTCCACTTGCTGATAATGTTATAAAATTATTCTTCTGCTATTTCATGTGCCATTAGATTGAGTTCCTTAGGTATAGGGACTTCATTAAATTTTTCAGTTCCCTCCCTTCCCTTCCCCAGCTCCTTCTTTCCTACCTTTTCTCTTCTTCATTACCCTCCCCGTCTTGTCCAGCCCACACAGAGTAGGTGCCCAACGCATATTTGTTACCTGATAGTCCTTTACATCCTGTTCTTTCATTTTAAATTCTATTGAAAAAGAATAAACTCTAACTGTAATAAAAAAAGTCAAACCAAGTATGTCCTAACACGATTGCGTATATTTTCATACCCCACTGTCAGAACTCATTCAGACATCATGGTTCTCAGAAGGAATCTGCTGATTTCTGTGGAGGGAGGTTTTGTATTGAATTATTCCTACAGCTCCTTTCTGCTTGAATCCCAAGAAGAAAGAGCATCCTGTTTGTAGCAGAAAAAGGGCTTGGGGTAACAATGAGTAGAAGGATGCTTAGCTATAAAAATATTGGAGGTACATCTACAAGTCTCTATGAGGCAAAGAGCTGAACTGTCCACCTATATACGTGCTGGTGGAATTCCCCATTGGTGACTGGCTATTGTGAATTGAAACCAAACTGCCCTAGGCCAAAACAGCAGTAGTAAACCATAGTATTTGGTGGGTGGGGGTGAGGTGGAACCTGAAAATAGCACCCACCCTTAGCAACTCTAGAGCTCAAACAAATTGTCATCCTTACCCTGAGTGAAGTATAAACCTGTCTGAGCTCTCATGTGTTGTAAGAGCTTTTCTATGTTTGGTCTAGGGGATATAATTATAGTTTATATTTCTGTGCTCTCCTGTTTATAGGAATACAAATGAGTTCTTTTTCAACTTCCTTTTCTCTCAGCTTATTTACTGAAAAGAGACAAAGTCTTGCATGTCTTTTAAAGGGGGTAAAGACCTCCTCTGAATTCTTATTAAACTCACAGTTCTTAATCATGTAATAAGGATTTAGGCAGTCCCCAGGTTTTGCATTTAGTAGATAAGTGGACACAGGAATTCAAAGGAGCTTAGTTAGGAGGCCAACATAAGCATAGATTGCTTTGAGCTAGTAGCTATACTACTACACAGATATCTGTCTCTTCCTCCTTCTCTTTTGCTCTGAGAGAAATATGAAGTAGGGTGGGGTTGATAGCAACCATTCCACATTTCACTTAAGCTATTGAACCATTCCCCTTCACCAGTGATGGAAAGCACAGTGCCTACACAACTCTAGCTGTTCAAACCTGGATGGCACATACTCAACCATGCCTGTCACCCTTCTTTCACACAGAGGGCACAGTTATATTTCATAACCCTTCTTTTCCAAAAATGCCAATACCAGGTTTAAAAAGTCACCAAATTTGGGATTTGAGGGACAAAAATCTATTTCATTTGTCTGACTTCTTTAGGGCAATGCCCACCTCTTGAAAGGAGTCTGGAAACCAAAACATCTCAATAAGCATCAATGAACACAGTCCATTGGTGGACGATGTTAGGGTAGATTTCTACATGATTTAAGGATAGTTTTCCTTGACTTTGATGTTTTACGAACAAAAAGTGATTCCACACATCCCAACAGTAGTTTTCTAATTATAGCACTGTAGATTTATAGCCAGGACTTTAGAAAGCCATCTTGTCCTGTCTCCTCATTTATAAAAAAGAAGAAACTGATATCTTAGATAACTTAAATGATTCAAACAGAAGGTAGCAGATCTTGGATCTCAATCTTGTTCCTCTGACTTCAAGCCCATTGTTCTTTCCACTGTATCATATTGCTTTTAATTATGGTATCTAAAAACACTCCTTTTTGCTATACTTTCTTTATAATCCCCCACTTTCCTATAATATAATGAACACTATGCAAATATTCATGATGGAAGCTTCCTGTTTGTTTTGCTTTCTTTTGTTTTGTTTGACTTTCTGATTCCTTTTTTCTGCTTTTTTCTTCAACTACAACCATATCATTTTCATATGCCCTCTGGACTGAATTTCCAGATACTAGGAGCTCTGCTTTACTTTGCCTACTCAGCTTTGGAAGTCCTGGGATCCAATGTTCTGAGAATTAATGTCTTGACCAGTGAATGTATAAGAGCACATCCATATGGCTCATAATTTTCTAGCCAGCCCCAGCCATGCTTCATGTTATATACCAACCATCTTCTTGCCATCATAGTGTCCCCTTTTCTCCCAATGTTTTCCAGCTCAAGAACTTCAACTATTGCTGCTAGAAAAGGTCCATCCACTATGGCTCTATTCAACATCCCAATGAATTTCTAAACAAAAAGAAAAAGGAAACAAACACAAAAACACTACTATTAACAAAAACCCTCCCTTGCCACCATTACCTCATGTGTGTTGTTTCCTTCTACTAGAACCTAAACTGTTTGAGGACAGGGGGATTTAGCATAATTCTTAGCACATATTAAATGTTTAATAAATGCTTTTTAATTCATTTATACATTTATTTAAAAGAGAATGGTAGGGATCAAGAGATGAAAGATGGAATTAAGACCAAAGATATTATGTTACTTTTCAGGGCAATCTACAAAAGAAAAATGCTCAGTGTCTCAATGTTCAATACAATTTTCTCCTAATCTGACAAACCTACGGTAATTTGATTCAGGTTGATTAAAACGGAAAAAATGTCAAAGGTATTCACCAGCTGGGCAACATGAAAAGCTTCATGGAGGAGCATACATAAAGATAACGAAAGAGCCATTAGATCTGATAACCTTTAGCCTAATAGTAGCCTGTGGTAATTGTTCTCTAGAATATGGATTATCCTATTCGGATGATATAGCAAATATACTTAGTGCAAAATGATAGTTGAAACAAGTATTTCAGTCTAACATTCTCATCTACACAGACTGTTTAACAAAGATAAATTTCATAGGATTTAATTCAGCTTTGCAAAGAAATACAAAATCACTATTCTGTGATTCTACTTTCAGCAAAACAGAACCAAAACCTTGCACAAGAGGTAAGTGGGTAAAAAAATAAATCATCTTCCTTGACTAGCAGCCAACATCTCTGGTTAGTCACCCTGAGGGAAAAACAAGACTATTGTTTAGGCAGCTTGCTTAATGGATCACATTATAAATTGTCCAACCCAGAAAAAAAATAATTAATCTGAGCAGGAATTAAATAAGTAGGAACAAGGGTATGCTGGAGCTTGTTGTTGTTGTTCAGTTATTTCAGTAATGTATGACTTGATGTGACCCCATTTGGGTCTTTCTTGGTAATTGGAATGGCTTGACATTTCCTTCTCTAGCTCATTTTATAGATGAGAAAACGGAGGCAGAAAGGGTTAAGTGACTTATCCAGGCTCGCACAGCTGGTAAGTGTTTGAGGCCAGATTTGAACTCAGGAAGATGAGTCTTTCTGACTAGGCATAGCATTCTATCTCTTGTACCCCCAAGCTGTACCTTTGCTGGAGCTAGTTCAAACTTAACTGATGAGACAATAGTTAAATTTTCAGTGTGAGAAGTTACACCTCAGAAATGAGCTAACACTACAAATCACGAATTGACATTGTTTTGTTGATTGTCTAGACTTAAGAAAACTATGGATAAAATGTTAAAATTCCAATTAAATTTAAAGTGTGTTGGATGTACATTTCCCCCCAAAGAACTGTGTTAAGTATTTACCAGTATCCCCAGTGAGTACAAGTCATTGGAATACCCCAGGTTGTGGTCATCTGGATATTAGTTACAACTCTGCTAATTAGCCACATAAATTTGTGAAAACCACTCACTCAGCCAATAAGCATTATGTCTTCTGTGTTCAGTAGAAGTCAATATGTCTTATCTATTTACAGAGTTGAGTTATGGCGAGAAAAAAGAGGGATAATGTATGGAAAAGTTCTGGGAAAAGTCAAAAGGATTCTACAAATGAGACAATAAGGTTATAAAAGAAAAAGGATATATTTGGCATACAGATATCCTGCAGTCAATATATGCTCCATCTATGAACCAAGTGATAGTGACTTGGTGGGTGGGTGGGGCGATAATCTTGAAAAATCTTATCTTAATCATAGTAGAAATATAGACTAGATCTGTTTTTTCCATTCATATTGGGAACTCAACAATGAGAGAATTTCCTCTACCAATGCATACTGGTACTTTCTCTGCAACTAATCATCTTAGAGGCTTGCCGAAGGCACTGAGAAATTAGGTGACTTGCTCAGAGTGACAGTCATTATATTAACTCATGGCTCAAATCCATCTAATTCCATCATTTTGAAGATGAAGAAACTGAGGTCTAAAGGGGCTAAATGATCTGCTCAGGGTCACTAAGAAGCTAGGAATTCTGAGAGATGGAACTTGGACTCAGATCTTCCTGGCTACAGGAATATATCTGTCCATTGTCATGCTTCGTTTAAAGCAAGTCACAGCACTGCTATTCTGCATTCTACATTGCTCATATTTTTTAACTTCTCCAGTTCATTTCAATTTTGGCAAAAGCAAATTGTATCCTGGTGATCTTATTTGGAATAGCCTTTTTGGGGGAAGGAGAACTCTGGTTTCACCTAAGTCTGTAGGCAGCAATGAAATGTCTATTACTGTGTGCACTGGGAAATTTGAAAATACCAGAAATAAAAAAAGAAAGAATTCTTTAGTTCAAAGTAACAACATTCCCCAATTATATATGAAGGAGAAAAAATTACAATCAGCCAAGAACAAAAACATTTATAACTGGCAAGATTCAAGGGAGAAAGAAACACACTTTGCAGTAGCTTTCAGGCCCAAGTGATGATTTTGATGCTGTCAGCATCTCCAGAGCACAACAGCACATTTATTACAAAAGTTCTTTGGAACACAGTGACGTCAAGACTTTCTGAAGATTGGCCAGAGTCACAGAATGTAACAAGTACTAGCCAAAAATTTAGGTTTCAGCTAATGGCTGAATGTCACAGTGATAGCCCGTAGCAAATCTTCAGATAATGCTAGAATTTTAGATGAAGATTTAACAGTAAACCCATTGTAGATACCCTTCACAAAACAATACATAAACTATATATTATATATGATGCTTTGTACTAATAATATGGCATAATATATATATATATATGTATATATATATATGTATATATATATAACTCCCCTAGCCTAGTCAAACCACACCTGGCCCATTAGTATCATTAGTATTCTATAATATTTTAGAAGAGTTCACATTTAAACAATAACTATGATAACTAGAGGAGAGAAAAACTGTATATATATGTTATATGTATATGTATAATTAAATATTTTTCTTACTAATTTTCAACAATAAATCTTTCTGTAAAATAAGTAACTTTGTAATGAGAATTTCCCTTTCTAACATTTCTGTACATAGGTTTTCTTTAAGCAGGAAATAATCATAGAACTCTGTCCCATGTTAAATGAACCCAATGATGTAGTAAGAGCACAGGATTTAGGGTCAAAAGACTCAGGTTAAAATCCTAGCTTTATTACTTCCTGCCTATATGTCCCCTTATTTATTCTTCTTATCCTGAATTCTAATGAATTATCTAATTTGGAATTATTGCTATAAACTTCAACTGCCTTAGATTTACCTTGTGAATTGTGGTTTGAATATGGAACCTTTGAAAAACTCTTGACCTCTTTTGTCTCACATAAATATTAGTAATTATTATTGTTGTTCTTTAATGTTAATATTTCAGACAACTGCATGTATATCTGTATAATTAAGTATTTTTCTTTTTCTTTTTTTTTTAAACCCTTGTACTTCAGTGTATTGTCTCATAGGTGGAAGATTGGTAAGGGTGGGCAATGGGGGTCAAGTGACTTGCCCAGGGTCACACAGCTGGGAAGTGGCTGAGGCTGGGTTTGAACCTAGGACCTCCTGTCTCTAGGCCTGACTCTCACTCCACTGAGCTACCCAGCTGCCCCCTAAATATTTTTCTTACTAATTTTCAACTGTCATCAGTTAGCATTTAATTTTAATTTAACCCTGTTTCTTTTCTCATCTTTCACAGAGCTAAGTCATTTTGAAACTCTTTTCGGCTGTTTTTGGACTGTAATAATGGCCCCATGCAAAATATGGCAGTATGCTTTTCCATATTACAGGACCAACAAGGATAGAAAAAAGCAACTGGTTGATAGAAAATTTATCTATTTTATCGAGAGAGAGAGAGAGAGAGAGAGAGAGAGAGAGAGAGAGAGAGAGAGTTAGTTTCCCCTCAGGTAACTTCTATTTGGTCTTCTCTTACACACAGGAATAGATAAATATTGATCTGCTAATCTTTTATATTAAAGGTACAATAATCCTTTCCACAGATCTTGATATTTTAAAATGCATCTAGACATAACATTCTGATGTTTTGAAACATAATCATAAAATGATTTCCTTTAGATTCCCCAGATCTAGTAGCCAAAGTGTTTTATCTAGCTCTCTTAGCATTAAAAAAAATAGCTAAAAATCCTTTCCTTAATTATGAATCTGTGCCTCTAAAGGTGGAAGAAACAAGATGGATAGTATTCTGGATCTAATTTTTACTAAAGTTCATAAAATTCAGATAATGTTGAAATTGTGGGAACCTTGAGAAGAAATGACCACCCTGAGGTGAAGTATATTCCTATATAGAGTTCTGATTTGATGAGAGTATGTTTAAATTAATTCAGCCCATAGGACCATTTGATTTAGAATTGGAAGGCAATTCATAAGCTTCTTTCAAGTATGGATCATTTCATTTGTTATATTTTTATGCACAATGCCTAGCATGGTACCTGGCATATAGTAAGTTCTTAAAAATTCTTATTTGATCTACATAATTCAGTCTGATTTTCTTATTTATGGGTAAGTAAGCTAAAGGTCAGAAAGGTTGTGACTTGACTATGATCACATAGGTAGTATCTAGCCATCTAAGTAAAAGGATAAATATTTACAAAATATTACAAAATACAAAATATTACAACATATTTACAAAAATATAAATTGCCCAGATTAACAAAAGAGGAAGTAGAATACTTAAATAATCCCATCAGAAATCAAACAAACCATCAATGAACTGCCTAAGACAAAATCCCCATGGCCTGATGGATTCACATGTGAATTCCATCAAACATTTATTTATTTATTCATTCATTCATTCATTTATTTGTTTATTTTTAAGGCCCTTACCCTCTGTCTTGGAGTTAATACTGTGTATTGGCTCCAAGGCAGAAGAGTGGTAAGGGCTAAGCAATGGGGTCAAGTGACTTGCCCAGGGTCACACAACTAGGAAGGCCAGATTTGAACCTAGGACCTCCCATCTCTAGGCGTGGTTCTCAATCCATTGAGCCACCCAGCTGCCCCCTCTATCAAACATTTAAAGAATAATCAATGCCAATACTATATAAATTATTTGAGAAAATAGGCAGAGAAAGAGTACTACCAAATTATTTTTATGACACAAATATAGTATTGTTACCTAAAATAGGAAGGGCAAAAATAGAGAAAGAAAATTGTAGGTCAATTTCATTAATGAATATAGTTGTGAACATTTAAAATAGAATACTAACAAGGAGATTATAGCAATATATCACAAGGATCATTCACTATGACAGATGGGATTTATACCAGGAATGCAAGCCTGTTTTAACATTAGGAAAACCATCCACATAATTGACCATATAAATAACCAAACTAATAGAAATCAAATGATTATCTCAATTATTGCAAAAAAAAGCCTTCAACAAAATACAACACCAATTCCTCTTAAAAATACTAGAAAGCATGGGAATAAATGGATCATTCCTTAAAATGACAAATAGTATCTACATAAAGCCATCAGCAAGTATCATCTACAATGGGGATAAATTAGAAGCCTTCTCAGTAAGAGCAAGAATGAAGCAAGGATGCCCATTATCACCCCTATTATTTAATATTGTATTAGCTTTAATGGAAAGAAAAGAAAAAGAAATTGAGGGAATTAAAGTAGGCAATGAGAAAACTAAATTATCATTCTTTGCAAATGATATTTTGGTATACTTAGGGAATCTCTGAAAATAAATTTAAAAACTAGTTGAAATATTTGATAACTTTAGTTAAGTTGCAGAATACAAAATAAATCCACATAAATCATTAGCATTTCTATGTAATGCCAACAAAGTTCAGCAGCAAGAGATAGAAAGAAAAATTCCATTTAAAATAACTCTAGACATAAAATACCTGGGAATCTACTTGTCAAAACAAACCTGGGAATTATATGAACAAAATTACAACACAACTTTCACACAAATAAAGTCACATAAACAATTGGAAAAATATTAATTTCTAATGGGTAGACAGAGGTAAATAATAAAAATGACAATTCTAACTAAATTGATTTACCTATTCAGTATCATACTAACCTAACTACCAAAAAAACCCCTATTTTATTGAACTAGAAAAAATAAAATCCATCTGGAGGAACAAAAGATGAAGAATATCAAGAGAGCTAGAGAAAAAATGTGAAGGAAGGTGGCCTAGCAGTACCAGTTCTCAAACTGCACTATAAACTGTACTATCATCAAAACAGTGTGGTACTGGCTAAGAAATAGAATAGCAGAAGATTAGAATAATGACCTTAGCAACCTAGTATTTCATAAACCCATAGACTCTAGCTTTTGGAATAAGAACTCAATGTTTAGCAAAGACTATTGGGAAAATTGGAAAATAGTATGGCAGAAGCTATGTATTGACCAATATCTGACACCCTATACCAAGATAAGATCAAAATGGATATATGGTTTATATATAAAGAGTGATACCATAACTAATTTAGGGGAATGTAGAATAGTTTACCTGGCAGATCTTTGGAGAAGGGAAGAATTTATGACCAAACAAGAGATAGAGAGCATTCTAAGATGTAAAATGAAAAACTTTTGTTATATTAAATTTAAAAGCTTTTGTACAACAGAATAAATGTAACCAAGATTAGAAGGGAAATGACAAATTGGGGAAAATTTTATAACAAATATCTTTGATTATAGGGGGCCATGCCTCTATATGATTTTTTGGGGTCCTGAGCGGCGTGGTGGCATAGGATGGTTAAGGCAGGAGAAAGAAAATGAGAACAACTAGACTAGTGGTTAGCCCATGCTGTTCCGAATTCTGCGGGCATAGAAGTTTATTATATATCTTTCTCAAGTAAAAAAAGTCACAGTTGATAAGGGGCAATAAATCACGTATAATCCATTGAAGTCTAAAGAATACAGATGCAAAAACAAATGGTCAAATTCCAAACCCCAATTCAGAGGGGATAATTCCAGGAGAGGAAATATCCCAGGGAGATGCTCACCAGTCAAATCCTAAAGGAGCCAGTTCTAATCTGAATATGCACTCTTATCTAATTAACATTTGTTAGGAAAGGAATCATTAACTCAGTAGATGCTGGTCTGCCACTTCAAAGGTCTCCAATAAGAATTCTAAGAAAGGTGGGGATCAAAGACTGAGTCAAAAGAGGAGCCTCAGATTTTTATCTTAGATGGCCCATTCAGTCTGCATCCTGACATGCAGTGCAGAAAAATCATACACACAGTTTTACTTGCCGATGATTTTGTAATGGGATCCAGATAAAATATCTGTTACAGACTCTGTTTCTCTAAATGACTCCTAATAGCCTTCTTGGAGGGATCAAGTTGATTTTGGATTAACCTACCTGCTGGTACCAGAGCCTTTTTGGGGGCTCAGGTGACCAGGACCAAACACAAAGACTGCCTCAGCCTGGATTGGTCACATAGGGAATCCAGATAACAGGCCCTAAATTTGATCCTATTTCTCCAAAGGTTTTAATACATAGAACGGCTTCCCACATTTGATAAAAGTCTAATTTCTCAATTAAAAAAAGTTTTTTATAATCCTTAAATTTTGTCTTGAAATCAATTCAGTGTATTGGTTCCAAGGCAGAAGAATGGTAAGGACTAGGCAGTGGAGGTCAAGTGACTTGCCTAGGGTCACACAACTGGGAAGTGTCTAAGGTCAGATTTGAACCTAGGACCTCCCATATCTAGGCCTGGTTCTCAATCCACTGAGCCACCCAATTGTCCCCTAATTTCTCAAATATATAATGAACTAAGCCAAGTTTACAAGAATATGTCATCTCCAAGTGACAAATTGTCAAAGGATTCAAACAAACAGTTTTCAGATGGAGAAATCAAAGCCATCAATAGTCCTATGCAAAAATGTTCTGAATTACTATTGATTAGAGAAATGAAAATGAAAACAACTAAGGTACCACCTTACACCTATCATATTGGCCAATATGACAGTTAAGGAAAGTCATAAATGTTGGTGGGGATGTAACAAATTTGGGACACTAATGCATTGTTGATGGAGTTGTGAACAACCATTCTGGAGGGAAAATTGCAACTTTGCCCAAAGGGCTATAAAACTATGCATATCCTTTGATCCAGTAATACTACTACTAGGTCTGTATACAAAAGAGATAATAAAAAAAAGGGAAAGGTCCTATTTGTACAAGAATATGTACAGCAGTTCTTTTTCTGGTACAAAGAACTGGAAATTGAGGGGATGTCCTCAGTTGGAGAATGGCTGAACAAATTGTGATACATGTTGGTGATGGAATATTATTATGTTATAGTATATGATGAGTAAAATTATTTCAGAAAAAGCTGGAAAGATCTGCAGGAACAGATACAGAGTGAAATAAGCAGAACTGGGAGAATATTATATATAACAGAAATATTATATGACTATTAGCTGTGAAAACTTGGCTATTCCCTTCAGAGAAAGAAATGTTAGAGTCAGATGGATGCAAATCAAAGCCTACTATCTTTCAAATCAGTGTATTTACAATTTTATTTTGGAGTTTTGGTTTTGTAAGAGTGTACTCTTACAACAATAACAAATATAGAATTCAGTTTTGCATGATAATAAAAATAAAATTAGAAAAAAAGAAAAGGATAATCTTAAAGATATAGGTGATGAAACAAATACAAAAGGGGAGAAAAAATGAGGAGCTGACAAAAGAAATTGATGTATTGCTATGAAATCAATAAATTCCATAGGATCATAAAAGAAATATAGAGAAAAGGAAAAATTAAAGATGCCTGAAGATTGAACAAAATGTAATCATAACACAACAACAAAATGACTGGAGCATTCCCAGAAAATTGGTGTCATGAGTTTTAAATGAACTGATACAAGTGAAAAAATGTCACAAGAGAGATAACAAGAATGTCTTTTATAAAAGCTATATTAAGAGTGATAGGAAGATCAAAGAAGGGATAGAACCACTGCTAAGAGTGAGAAAGACATTGATAAGATGTTGAAGAGGAGGCACGACTATGCAAATCTTATGATTCTCTTTTCTCTGAAAAAGAGAAATGATTTTTAGACAGGGACAAATATACCCAAACTGGTTAACAGAAAATTTAAGATCAAGATAAATTTATCTGAGAGTTAAATAACACAATGGAAAATCTTGGACTTGGAGTCTGAAAAATTCGAGTTCAGATTCTGCCTCAGACACTGCCTAGCTGTGTAGCTCTGGGAAAATCATTTAAACTCTTTCAATTTGAGGTTCTCCACTTGTAAAATGAGGTTACTAAAACTATCTCTCTCACAGGGTTGTTTTGAGATAAAAATGAGATTTAAAAAAATATATATAATATCATTTATGTATATATATATACATATACATATCTTTTCCAGCTTTATAGTGCTATATAAATGCTGGCTATTATTATTATAGGCAAGGAGAAATAAAGAGAATATTTGGATGAACTGTCTACAAGATTACTGAAAAAAATGTGTGGATATGATTATGGAGTCATCATTGATCTTTGAAAAATGATGGAGAAGAAAATAGACATTTCAGAATGGAATGCAGAAAAATATCATGCCTTTTTTTTAAAGCAAGGAGGATCAAAAAGAAAATATCCTTGGACAAGTTGCAATTTTACTATTATTCCTTTATATTGAAAATCCTATGGATGGACAAAACAACTACCTTTGGTGGTGGAATAAAAACATTAGGCTGGAAACTTCACTGTCTTTAGGCTTAATGAAGACAAAGTTGGTACAATTCCATTAGCAAATAGGATATAAGGGATGACACGAATCCTTTCTTGTTGCCACATGATTTTGATATCCTTTGCTAAGTTTCTTATTGGAAAAGATTTTAAACCATGAATATGACATACTGAGAGTTGTTAAAACTTTCTTCTGAATTTTTTTGCATCGATGACATGTCCAGGAAATGGTGGGCAACAGTCTAGTCTTTGATAATGATCTAGTTACAGGACAGTTTATTAGTTGAGTCCTCAAGGATATCTTGAGGTCTGTATTGTGGAATTGAAGTTTTGTCAACTCTTAGTACCTAAAAGCTAGTGAGCCATAAGCTCATGACCAGTGAATATCAATTAAGTAGCACAGTGGATAAAGTGCTGGGCCTGGAATCAGGAAGACTCATCTTTCTGAGTTCAAATCTGGCCTCAGAAACTTATTAGTTGTATGACCTTGGGCAAGTCACTTAACTCTGTTTGTTTCAGTTTCTTCATCTATAAAATAAAGATGGAGAAGGAAGTGGAAAACTATTCTATATCTTTGCCAAGAAAATCTCAGATGGGGTCTCTAGGAGTTGGACACAGCTGAAAATTACTGAATACCCAAAACAAAAATACTGACAGCTTGTAACAGTATATTTTACAGGCATTAATATTTTCTTGTATAATTAGCATTGATTACTATGTCTAGGATACTTAATTATAATCCTCTGTAATTTCTTGGCAATGACCTGGTCTTGAATTGCTATAAAAAACTCTTCCATTTCCACTAACACATATAAACCAACCATTTGTTTAGTTCTTTGCCCACACATTTTTGGATTAGTTTATGTAGCTGCCACCTGTGGAAAGCCTTTTGATTCAGTTCTTGGGTTTTATCCATTTCGTAAGATTCATCTGGAGATAAACTACTTCTGGTTGCATGCTACAAACAAATTGCATGTATATATGATTAGCTTTGACTACTGTTAAGTAAAAAAAATGCCCCTTTGTTCTAAAAGTATTTTTGTAGTATTTAATGATTTCTTTATTATATATTCTAAGAATGTCTATTCATTTTCTTTCTCCTTTTAGATAAAGATGCATTTAGGTGAAAGACTTTATGTTTCATTAATACTATTAGGTTTATGTTCTAGATTTGTTTTGCTACATTTTACAATTCTGAAAGTATACATTGAATAGTATAAAGTAGGTGTTCATGGCTTGAAAAATTTGCTTCACATTCATCTTTGAATTCAGGATGCCAATGAGTCCATTAATAAATGGTATTGCAAAAGTTGCAGTGTGGTTTTAAACTTTAATTCCTCTGAAATGATAAATGCTATGGACTTTAAAAAAGTTTTAAAGGTTAATTATCTAAAAATTGGCATTTTTCTTGTGAAATTCAACATAACCACTGCTAGTGCCATTTATCAGTCTAGTTGGTTTTTTAACTTTGTGAAAAATTTAACTAGCCACTGTTCTGTGACTGAAAGAATTACATTTGTAATACTAGCCTTAGGATCATCCAGAGAATGAGGTTTTGATGCACACATTACAATTTTCACATGGCCCCATGGGAAAATATTGAATGGACATGGATGTCAGACAATGGAAGTAGCCAAAGAACAGGAATTTCCTCTACAAGACCACCAGTCTGAAAAAATCCACTTTGTTCAGCCATTCCCCAATTGAAGGACATTTCTTCAATTTCCAATTCTTTGGCATTTTTTGTAGATATTTTATAATGGGAAGTGGGGAGTATTAATAGTATTTTCACCAGTAAGAAGTCACATTGTATTCTCCTCATTTCCTTTTTTGGGGCAACCTTACTCAACTAGTAGGATAGAGGGATGCTTTTAGTTGCATGTAGAACATTGTGCCAAGTGTAAAAGGCATACTGGGACCCCATTCACTGGATATTACTATTAGTCCTTCCCTTTTCCTATTTATCCTCTAGGAAAGAAAGTGCTTCATAAGATGTGTGGATACACTTGCCACATCCTTCTAGAGGTGCCCATGAGAATGGCATTGACCTTCTACATCTTGATTTCAGGAGGGCATTTTGTAAAATTTCCCATGATAATCTCATAGAGGAGGTGGCAAGATATGGATTAGATGATAAAATATCAAATTAGATTTGGAACTTGTTGGATGATTGAAGAATCAAGAATAATGAAGAATGGATCAGTTTCAAAATATAGCAGTTAGATAAAAACTCATAAATGGATATGTAGGGATTAGTGAATTAAATTTGCAGCATTAAATAATGGCTTGACTGGTTGTTGTTGTATTAAACTAATGTAACCTTAGACTACCTTGATAGCATAGAACTACTGTCCTCTGGATTGGCCCAATCGTGTCTGGACCATAGTGTTTATAATGAAGGAAGCAGTGATAAATAGAAGTTAAAAGTGAGTCATGGAATACCATATTGTATGTTCTATAGTTTGCATTACTTTAAATTTTCTGAGCAGATTATAATGCATTATAAATGAGCAATTATATGGCAGAAATGGTATGAAGAATATCATCAGAGAAATGTAGAACTGGGAAAAAAAATAGATGGCCTGGATACATAGTGAGATTGAGGGACAGTCAGTGTTCCCTCACTTTCCCTGTAATGCCAGGGTAATGAGAGGAAGCACATTCCACTTCCTTTCCTCCTCCTCTTCCCTCCTCTCCAACTTGGCAACTTTATAGGAAGAGATGTTCAAGAGTTTCACAGGCTAGGCAAACACAGATGGACTATAATCTGAGTCACTGGAGAGAATTTCCAATTCAGTAAAATCACAGATACATTGGAGTATTGGCATATTATAGGAGTATATAATATGTAACAAGAAATGAAAAATAAATCAATATTCACGCAATTTTAATAAATATTTTTATATTTGTGGGAGCACTAATAACTGGGCAAATCAGGAAAAATCTCAGGTAGAAGATAATACTAGAGCTGAGCCTTGAAAAGAGCTAAAGGTTCCAATATTATTATTATTATTATTATTATTCCTATTGACTCCCAGAGGAGCATAGGGCCGCAACCATCTCACACCAACGGACTCTGTTCTGGGCAACTTCCCCCAACTGGGCCCATGTCACTCCGATGGACCCTGTCTCATTCTCGGCATATCTCCGCCAGGTCTGCTTTGGCCCCTCCCTGGTGGGCTCCAGCTCAGTGCCTGTCAGGCAATGCTGTCCTCTGATTTTCATAGCGTCCTGACTGATGGGACACTGAACTGTTCCCCCCCAGAGTCTGGCATTGGAGATCCCCTCAGGCCATCCAATGTCCAACATGTGACGCAGGCACCGGTCAACAAAGACCTGGAGTTTGTTGGCTTTTGCCAGCACGCATCATGGACTCTGTTGGAGAGCAATCTTCCAGACTAGGTGATCATTGGTTTTGTTGGTTTAATGAGGTTGCAGTTTCTGTAGCAAGTGAGATTTTTACGGGGTGAGGTTGCTAGCCTCACGCCCAACCCTCCTCCTTTTTCAGCCGTGCTTGGGACCGTCCTTGGTTCCAATAGCAAACATTTATTAAGTATTTATTATGTACAGATATTATACTAAGTGATAGAGACATGAAAAAAGACAAAACATTTCTTGCCTCAAAGGATTCACCTTCTGACAGATGAGATACCATGCAAACAACTAAGAACAAAGATATATACAGGATAAATTGGAAATAATTGATAGAAGTAAAACAACAGAATTAACAATATTTATAGCTAACATTGATATAGTGCCAGGGGCTGTACCAAGTACATTTCATAATTATTATGTCCTTTGATCCTTACAACAATCCTGGGAGGTAGGTAATATTATTATCCTCATTCTATAGATGAGGAAATAAGGCAAATCAATGTTAAATGACTTGCCCAGGGACACACAACTAGTATTTGAGGTTGGATTTGAATTCAGATCTTTCTGACTTCAGGCCCAGGTGCTCTATCTATTTGCCACTTAGGAGTCTGTGAAAGGTAAGACTTTAGCTGAGATGTGAAGGAAGCCAAGGTAGATAGGGAATGAAGAGGGGGAGGAAGAGAATTCTAGGCACATATAAGAACAAGACAAAATATATTTTGAGACAAAATGGAAGGGACTAAATAGGAAACAAAGAAGCTTCTATTTTATCTGCAGGCTCTTAAGACTATAAAAATTTCTTGAGTAAAGAAATTAGGTGGTCAGAGTGATGTTTTAGGAATGAGTCTTTGACAGCTAGGGGACGACAGATTGAAGAGGGAGAAACTGAGAGCAGTGAGGCAACTCAGGAGACCAATGCAATGTAAAGAAGGGATGGGGGCTTGAACTAGGGTGATGATCCTACATATTTTTCCCACTACAATACAGAAATGTAGAATACAAACTGTCTTGCATTTCATCTGTCATTCTCCTTGCTTGAATGGCCCACCCAATTTTTTGTTCTTATGTCACTTAACTTGTTTTTATACCATGTTTTGCATGGAAGTCATTGTTCATAAAATTTTATAGACTGTTTATTCCAATGGCATTTTTTTCTTCATTTCCAATCTTTTTATACTTTACTCTCCTTTCTGCACTATGGGATCCAGCTGAGCTGACTTCCCTGATTCTAATACACAACACTCCATCTCCTGTTTGTGATACATTTTAACTGAATGCTTCCATGCCTAGAATGCATTGCCTTTTCACTTGCCATTTTATAGAATCCTTTTTTCTTTTAAGATGCAATTCAAAGGGGTAGCTGGTTAGCTCAGTGGATTGAGAGCCAGGCCTAGAGATGGGAGGTCCTAGGTTCAAATGTGGCCTCAGACACTTCCCAGCTGTGTGACCCTGGGCAGGTTACTTAAACCCCATTATCTAACCTTTACTACTCTTCTGCCTTTTAACCAGTACATAGTATTGATTCCAAGGTGAAAGGTAAGGATTTTTTAAAAAAAGATACAACTGAAACACCACATGCTGTCATGACGCTTCTCCTGATCCCCTCAAATACTAATGCCCTTCCTCCCAAATTACCTTGAATTAACTACTTTTCATTTATTTGTATTTATCATATTTATATTTATTATGTATACTTATATATGTACATGTTGTCTTCCCTTTTAGAAACTCCTTGAAAATAGAATTTATTTCATTCTTTATTTTTATATCACTAGTGTCTAATGGAGTTCCTCTCCTATAGTGAGTGGTTGTTTACTAAATATTTACTGACGACAATAGTTTTAGGTGACTTTTCATTGCTAGTTCATATTTTCTTTTTATAGACTGTACCTTAAAATGAATCTGCATCATTTTCACAAGGATTCCGTAGAGTGTCGAGGAGGAAGTTGTTTATCCTTCTTTTCAAAGAGGACCAAAGAGTTTTTGGGTCTTGACTTGCACTTGAATTTAAGTGAATTGAACAAGGTCATCAGCCTCACTCTCTGTTCAAGAGCTAGGAAGTCAAGTGGAAGACTGAAAAGTCAGAATGACTGGCTATGGCCCAGGCTGTCGTGGTTGACCTTGGTATCTTTGTTGTTTGCAAGCTCTAGGCACTTCATAGAGCTTGCTCCAGTTCCCTTTAGGATCTGTTGGAACAAATTTTCTCATCTGCCCATTCCACTGGGGAAGATTTCCCATACTTAGGATAGATTTCCTCTTTTCTTACCATTGAGTTTGACGCCTGTTAGTTACTTTCAACCTGGTTTAGCCAGTGTTCCAATAAGATTTTACTAGGGTGTGGCCATTGTGAACCCTATAGCTTCTTGGAACCACAGAAAGAGTTGGGTGGAAGTAATCAGCCTATGCATACCAGACTCCATAAATCCAACCTTTAGAACTATGCAAAAATTACAGGGAGAAAAAAAGTAACCAGTATGCATTAAAGAGTGTGTAAGGGAGAGAGATATTCCTTTGAGGATCTGACTCTATTTGCTCAGTTTCTATTCTTACCAATCAACGTTATTCTTATAAATTCAGTTTCCCAAGTGGTTTGTACCAAGAAAAGGATGTCATGCATAGAAAACATTCATTTTATTTCATTAGAAAAGTATAGACCACATTTTAAAATATTAAGTTGATTTTTCTGGTGCAAATCAATCTCATGTGTGTTTGGGCAACACAAACTAGGTTTTCTAGGGCTTGACCATTTTCTATTTTTAAAAAAAATTTATTTAGAATATTTTCCCATGGTTACATGATACATGATCCCTCTATCCCCGCTCTCTCCTTCCCCTCCCAAAGCTGACAAGAAGTTCCACTGGGTTATACACTTATCATTATTCAAAACCTATTTCCATGTTATTCATATTTGCAGTAGAGCGATGGTTTAACATCAAAACCCTAATCACATCCCTATTGTACTATGTGGTCTATCTCATATTTTTCTAATTCAATTCTGGTTTCACAGTTCTTTCTCTGGATGTGGATGGCATCCTTTCTTATAAGTCCCTCAGAACTGTCCTGGGTCATTACATTACTACTAATAGAAAAGTCCATTACATTCAATTGTGCCATAATGTATCAGGTTGTGTGTACAATGCTCTGTTGGTTCTGCTTCTTTTGCTCTGCATCAGTTCCTGGAGGGCGTTCCAGTTCACATGAAATTCCTCCATTTCTTTATTCCTTTCAGCACAATAATATTCCATCACCAACAAATGCCACAATTTATTCAGCCATTCCCCAATTGATAGACACTCCCTCATTTTCTAATTTTTGCCACCACAAAAAGCACAGTTATGGACATTTTTGTACAAGTCTTTTTCCTTATTATCTCTTTGGGGTACAAACCCAGCAGTGGTATATAGCTGGATCAAAAGTCAGGCATTCATTTAAAGTCCTTTGTGCATAGTTCCAAATTGCCCTCCAGAATGGTTGGACTAATTCAGAACTCCATCAGCATTGTATTAGTGTTCCAATTTTGCCATTTCCCCTCCAATATTTATCACTTTCCTTTGCTGCCATATTGGCCAATGTTAGGTGTGAGTTGATACCTCAGAGTTGTTTTAATTTGCATTTTTCTAATCAGAAGGGATTTAGAACACTTTTTCTTGTGCTTATAGATAGTTTGGTTTCATCCTGTGAAAATTGCCTATTTGTATCCGATTTGTCAATTGGGGAATGGCTTGATTTTTTTTATAGATTTGACTTAGTTCCTTACATATTTGAGAAATTAAGCTTTTTTGTTTTAAAAATGTCCTACCAGTTTTTTGCTTTCCTTCTAATTTTGGTTGCATTGATTTTGTTTGTACAAAACTTCTTAAATTTGATATAATCAAAATCATTCTACATTTTGCAACGTTCTCTCTCTCTTGCTTAGTCTTAAATTCCTTCTTTTTCCACAGATCTCACAGATATACTAATCTATGTTTACCTAATTTATTTATGTTTTCACTCTTTATATTTAAGTCATTTACCCATTTTGAATTTATCCTGGTATAGGGTATAAGATGTTGATCTAAACCTAATTTTCCTGATATTGTTTTCCACTTTTCCCAGCAGTTTTTGTCAAATACTGAGTTCTTGTCCAAAAAGTAGGGTGTTTGGGTTTATTGAACACTAGCTTACTGAAGTCATTTACCCCTAGTCTATTCTATTGATCCACCCTATTGTCTCTTAGCCAGTACCATATCGTTTCGATGGCCACTGTTATGTAGTAAAGTGAAGTGAAGACCCTGCAACTTTACAAAAGTTGTTAAATATTTCCACTAGCCTTTTAGTTGATTTTCTGGGGTTCTTTAAATATACCTGCATATCATATCATCTGCAAAAAGTTATAGTTTAGTCTCCTCATTGCCTACTTTAATCCCTTCAATTTCTTTCTTCTCTAATTGCTATTGCTAGTGTTTCTAGTGCAATGTTAAATAAAAGAGGTGACAATGGGCATCCTTCACTCCTGATCTTATTGGAAAGGCTTCTAACTTGTCCCCATTGCAGATGATACTTGCTGATGGTTTTAAATATGTACTGTATTATTTTGAGGAATGACCCTTCTATTCCTATACTTGCTAGTGTTTTCAATAGGAATGGGTGTTGTATTTTATCAAAGGCTTTATCTGCAGACAATTATGTGATTTCTGTTGGTTTGATTATGGTATGGTCTATTATGTGGATGGTTTTCCTATTATTAAACCATCCTTACATTTCTGGTATAAATCCCATCTGATCATAGTGAATAATCCTTGTGATCACTTCCTGGAGTCTTTTCGCTAGTATTCTATTTAAGATTTTCTCATCTACATTCATTAAGGAGATTGGTCTGTAGTTTTCTTTCTCTGTTTTTGGTCTGCCTGGCTTTGGAATCAGGACCATATGTGTGTCATACAAGGAATTTGTTAGGACTCCTTCTTTGCTTATTATGTCAAATAATTTGTAGAGTGTTGGCATTAGTTGTTCTTTGAATGTTTGATAGAATTCACTTATGAAACCATCTGGCCCTGGGAATATTTTTTAGGAAGTTCCTTGATGGCTTGTTCAATTTACTTTTTTTTGAGATGGAATTATTTAAGAATTCTATTTTCTCTTTTTTAAATCTGGGCAATTTATATTTTTGTAAATATTCACCCATTTCACCTAAATTGTCATATGTATTGCCATATAATTGAGCAAAGTAGTTCTTAATAATTATTTTAATTTCCTCTTCATTAGAGGTGAGATTGCCCCTTTCATCTTTGATACTGTTAATTTGATGTTCTTCTTAGTACTTTATATATTTTATTTGTTTTTTTTCAAAGTACCAGCTCCTAGTTTTATTTATTAGTTCAATAGTTCTTTTACTGTCAATTTTATTAATTTCTCCTTTAATTTTTAGGACTTCCAATTTAGTATTTATCTGGGGATTTTTTATTTGTTTTTTTTTCTAATTTTTTAAGTTGTAAGCCCAATTTATTGATCTCTGAACTCTCTATTTTGTTGGTATAGGCACTTGGCAATATAAATTTTCCTCTGAGTACTGCTTTGGCTGTATCCCAAAGTTTTTGATATGATGTCTCCTCATTGCCATTCTCTTTAATGAAGTCTGTATTTTTTCCTCTGATTTCTTTTTTGACTCACCTGTTTTGAAGAATTAGATAATTTAATTTCCAATTAACTGTAAATTTGCCTTTCCATGGACTCTTGTTAATTATAATTTTTGCTGCATTATGATCTGGAAAAGTGTCATTATTTCTTCTTTTCTTCATTTGTTTGCAATATTTCTATGCTTTAGTACATGTTGATCTTTGTTTATATACCATTTTCTTCTGAGAAGAAGGTATATTCCTCTTTATTCCTGTCCAGTTTTCTTTAGATATCTATTAACTCTAATTTTTCTACTAGCATTTCATTAACTACCCTTACTTCTTTCTTTTTTTTTTTTGCTTTGATTTATCTAGTTCTGAGAGGAGAAAGTTAAGATACAATCTATTTCCTCCTTGAGCTCCTTCAATTTTTCCTTTAGAAATCTAGATGCTATACCATTTGGTACATAGATGTTTACTAATGATATTACTACATTGTTTATGGTGTCTTTTAAGAAAATGTAATGTCCTTCCTTATGTCTTTTAATCAGATCATTTTCTACTTTGGTTTTGTCTGGTATCATGATTTCTACTCTTGATTTTTTTTTACTTAAATGATCCATAATATATACTTTTCCAGCCTTTTACCTTGAATCTGTGTGTGTCACACTGCCTCAAATGTGTTCTTATAAACAACATATAATAAGATTCTTGTTTTTAATTCCCTCTCCTATCCACTTCCATTTAATGGGTGAATTTATCCCATTCACATTAAGTATTATGATTACTAACTGTGTATTGCCCCCCATCTTATTATCCCTTTATATCCTGTTCTAATCCCTTTCACTCTATTTCTTCGCACCAGTATTTTGCTTTTTGTCACACCACCCAGTTCCTCTTCCCTTCTATTACCTCACTCCCCACTCCTTTGTCTTGTGCTCCTTCTCTGTAGGGTAAGATAGAATTCTATGCCCCACTGAGTAGACTCATGTTTCCCTCTCTCAGCCAGTTACAATGAGAGTAAAATTTAAACATTACCCATCACCACCCTTATCCTCCTCTCTCTGTATTGATTTTTCTTGCCTCTATGTTATATAATTTACCCCATTTTATCTCTCTCTTCCCTTTTCTCTCAGTGCAACCCTCTTTCAACCCTTGATTGATTTTTAAAATATCATTCATATGCATATATATCAAGTCATATGTATATTCTATATCAACATATTTACATATATAATATGTCATCATATTTCATCATATACATCATATTATCATAATCAGCTTATTTCTCTACCCTCTTTCTCAGTAAATTCCTTCTATTTTTCTACTACTGAGAATAAATTTTGAGAATTATAGAAATCCTCTTTCCATGTAGACATATAAATATTTTAACTTAATGAAGTCCCTTAAATTTTCTCTTTCTTATTTACATTTCTGGACTTCTCTTGTGTCTCATATTTAGCCTTCAAATTTTTTGTTTAGGTCTGGCTTATTCTTCAGGAATGCTTGAAAATCTTCTGTCTTATTGAATGACCATTTTCCCCCTGAAAGAGTATACTCAGTTTTGCTGGATAGGTGACTCTGGGTTGTAAACTCAAATCTTTCATCTTTCTGAATATCATACTCCATGTCTTCCAATCCTCTAATGTAAAAGTCACTAGATGCTGAGTAATCCTGATTGTAGCTCCATGGTATATGAATTGTTTTTTTCTGACTATTTCAAGTATTTTCCCCTTGGCTTGGTGGCTCTTGAATTTGGCTATTAAATTCCTGAAAGTTGTCAACTGAGGATTTCTTTTTATTAACATTTAATAATATTTATTTTTTAGAAAAGTCAACATGGCTACATGATTCATGCTCTTATTTTCTGCTTGAACCCCCGACTTCCACCCCCCCCCATTGCTGATGCACATTTCCACTAGTTTTAACATGTGTCATTGATCAAGACCTATTTCCAAATTGTTGATAGTTGCATTGGTGTGGTAGATTTGAGTCTACATCCCCAATCATGTCTGCCTCAACTCATGTGTTCAAGCAGTTGCTTTTCTTCTGTGTTTCCACTCCTGCACTTCCTCCTCTGAATGTGAGTAGCATTCTTTTCCATAAATCCCTCAGAACTGTCCTGGGTCATTGTATTGCTGCTAGTACAGAAGTCCATTACATTCTATTTTACCATAGTGTATTTGTCTCTGTGTACAATGTTCTGGCTCTGCTCCTTTCACTTTGCATCAATTCCTGGAGGCCTTTCCAGTTCACATGGAATTCCTCCAGTTTATTATTCCTTTCAGTACAATAGTATTTCATCACCAGCATATCCACAATTTGTTCAATTGAAGGGCATATCCTCATTTTCCAGTTTTTTGCCACCACAAAAAGTGCAGCTATAAATATTTTCATACGAGTCTGTTTATCTATGATCTCTTTGGGGTACAAACCCAACAATAGTATGGCTGAATCAAAGGTCAGACATTCTTTTATAGCCCTTTGAAGATAGTTCCAAAATGCCTTCAAGAATGGTTGGATCAGTTCACAACTCCACCATTAATGTCCCAATTTTGTCACATCCCCTCCAACATTCATTACTCTCCCCTTCTATCATTTTAGCCAATCTGCTGGGTGTGAGGTGATACCTCAGAGTTGTTTTGATTTGCATTTCTCTGATTATTAGAGATTTAGAACACTTTCTCATGTGCTTATTGATACTTTTGATTTCTTTGTCTGAAAATTGCCTATTCATGTCCCTTGCCCATTTATCAATTTGGGAATGGCTTGATTTTTTATACAATTGCTTCAACTCCTTGTATATTTGAGTAATTAAACCCTTGTCAGAGTTTTTTGTTATAAGGATTTTCCCCAATTTGTTGTTTCCCTTCTGATTTTGGCTGCATTATTTTTGTTTGTACAAAAGCTTTTTAGTTTGATATAATCAAAATCATTTATTTTACATTTTGTAATTTTCTCTAACTCTTGCTTGGTTTAAAATCTTTCCCAGAGATCTGACAAGTATACTATTCTGTGTTCACTTAACTTATTTATAGTTTCCCTCTTTATAATCAAGTCATTCACCCATTCTGAATTTATTTTGGTTTAGGGTGTGAGGTGGTGATCTAAAACTAATCTCTCCCATATTATTTTCCAAATTTCCCAGCAATTTTTTTCAAATAGTGGATTTTTGTCCCCAAAGTTGGGCTCTTTGGGTTTATAATACACTGTCTTGCTGATGTCATTTACCCCAAGTCAATTCCACTGATCCTCCCTTCTGTCTCTTAGCCAGTACCATACTGTTTTGATGGCTGCTGCTTTATAGCATCGTTTATGAGGATTTTTTTCTGGAGATGATCTGTGAATTCTTTCCATTTCAATTTTATTTTCTTGTTCAAGGATCTCTTGGCAGTTTTCTTTGATAATTTCTTGTAATATGATATCCAAAGATTTTTCTTCATCATGACTTTCAGGTAATCCAATAATTCTCACATTGCCTCTTGTTATGATTAAAAATGATGAGGGCCAAGATCAAAAGGGAGAATAGTATTTTAATAAAAGCCATGCTGATAGAGATAAACTGACCACGCGCCTCTAAGAAAAACCTATTCCAACCTCACCTCAGCCATTTACCTTCCTCTCTCCTCGAGCTCAGGTAACTAAAGAGGAAGTTCCAAGTTACTACCCCCTACTTAAAACAGTCCCTCACCTTTAATATGTCATCCAAAACAGGAAACCCATGAAACCCGTTGGACCACGGGAAATGTAGTTTTAAGGACCCCCACAGTTCCACAGAAGTTTGTCAAACACTATATTGAGGTTCAATCCTTCCAAATAGAACCCCAGGTGATTTTAACTAACACACTCTCCTAGACCTGTTTTCTAGGTCAGTTGTTTTTTTTTTTTTTTCAATAAAAAAAATTGATGTTTTCCTGTTTTTTCATTCCTTTGATTCTGTTTTATTTTATTTCTTGATTTCTCATAAAATCATTAGTTTCTGGATGGTCAATTCTGACTTTTAAGACCTGGTTTTCCTCTGTCAATTTTTGGTTCTCCTTTTTTAATTGGCCCATTTCTTCTTGCATCACTTTCATTTCTCTTTCCCACTTTTCCTCTAATTGTAATAATTAGTTTTTGAAGTCTTTTTTTGAGCTCTTCCATAATCTGTGTCCAATCCATATTTTTCTTATGGACTTCAGATGTATTTCCTTTGCTTTTGTTGTCCCCTTCTGTATCTGCATATTTGTCTTTGTCTCCATAAAAAGTCTTTAGAATTAGTGCTTTTTTATTGTTTCCTCATTTTCCTATCTAATTATAAGTAGGATCTGTTTTCTGGGGAGTTGAGGTACCATCTTAAAATTCAGTCCTTCCTTGATGTTATTTTTGGCTTATTTTCTGGATTGCTGCTAGTTTACCAGATGGTGTGAGAGCTGAGAGTTGCCTCCCCCTGCTGATTCAATTGACCTTTGAGATGCTATTAGCTTAAAGACTTTCCTCAGGCTTGGGTGTAAGATTTTGATCTCAGTGTGAACTTAATCAGGTCTGGTGCTAATCAGATCCTATCCCCAGGCTTAGGCTCAGGGTTTTGGTCTCAGGGTATTCTTGATTCAATCAAATACACCTTTGATTGCCCTGTATTAGAACTCCATCCATAGTTTGAGGCAAAAAGATCCCCTGAGAACTGTATCCTCACCCTAAAACATGAATTATGTCCTCACCTCAAGCCCAGACTGGGATTCCTGGCTTCACTCTTGGCCTATGCAGATTGGCCCACTTCAGTCCTGATTGCCTTGGGCTGGAACTCTGGACTTCTCCACAGATTTGTAATTTTAAGGAGTACTAGTTGGCTTGGGGCACCATTTTCCCCATAGGATCTCATGGTCTTAATTAGCTTGGGCTTAAGTTTGGAACCTGTGAGACCAGATTTGCGGGGTGGTGGGGGTGTGTGGTTTTCTCTTGGCTTGCTCTTCACTCACTGCTATGCCTCCTACAAGTTCTGGTCCCCTCTTACCTCAGTTCCCCAGACAATCTCTGCCTACCTTTTGAATTTTTCGTTTTTTGAAGGTCGTTTCCCTCTGTCTCTGTTGGTTCTTTCACTCCTGTATTTGTTTTGTGGTGGTATCTTACTCTTTGTTGGAGAGGATTTTTGTGGTGAAATGGCCCTAGTTACTCCTCCATCTTGGCTCCACCTTGACCATTTTCTAGATGAACTAATTCATGAGGTTCCAGATTTACAGAAGTGATAGTCCTTGGACTTTGTAGATCCCTCCAAAGTACTATGTCCTAATGAAGGATCATAAGATTGTAGAATAAGAGCCAGACAGTAAGGTTAGATGATGATATCTAATTCAATCTTTTAATTTTATAAATGAGGAAACTGAGGCCCAAAGAGTTTAAATGGTCTGCCCTAAGAGATTCAACATGAATACCTAAGTCATTCTCATTCATTATTTCATCTGTACTTTCAAAACATGTTTTTTGAATTCTTAATTGTTGATGAGAGTGAGAAATCTATCCCTTAACTTTTCCTTTCCTTTAGTGTATCCTTTCATTTTACACCTAATTTGAACTTCTTTGGAATTTTTTATGATGTGATTTGCTTCATTTGTATTGTATCTTGCCTGTGTGAAAGCAAATGTTTGTTTTACAATGCATATGAATAAATGGACTATAATAGGTCAGTGGTCAGGAAATTGGCTTTGGAGTTAGTAAGACCTAGGTTTGATTGCTGTTTCTGTCACATATTGATTGTATGGCCTTGGGTGAGTTACAATGGAAAAAGAATGGTATCTGGAGTCAGAAGAATACAAAAGCATGCTGTGGAGGAAAAGAAAGGAGCTTGTTCTAACAAGTACTCTCCCTGTTAGTATGTAAACACCAAGCTGCTGAAGCTAAAATTCATTATCTGAAGACATTGTGACATGACAAAACTGTGACCCCAGTTCTGTTGCTACTATTATATAGTTTTAGATTTGATGATACATGTTTTGATCTTTTTGTGATCTATTGCTGAAATTCTTTCTGTTCAATGCACAAACATAATAAATGCAGCTAACTCAATAAATTTAGACCTAAGTTCTTGCTGAAGGGTAGCTAGATGGGTTAGTGTGTTGAGTGCTGGGCTTAGAGACTGGAAAACTTAAGTTAAAATCCAGCCTCAGACACTAATTAGCTATGTGTCCCTGGGCAAGTCATTTAATATCTGTTTGTCTTAATCCACTGTAATAGGAAATAGCAAACCACTCCAAAATTTTTGCCAAGAAAACCCCATGGACAATAGAGTCCATGGGGGCACAAAGAGTTGGTTATGATTGAACAACAACAAAGCTCTTGCTGGCATCTGGCAATTTCTTTCTGTTGCTTTTTCATCTTTGCCATCTTTTCCTAGTACTGGCCTAATTACATAGACTAAATAGCTTCCATCCTGATTACCTACTTCATAGACTTTATTCTCTTAGTTCTTTCTATAGATAAAAATTAATGGGGAATTAATAATGCTTGGTGCATTCTATTATATGCTTGCCTGAAACATTTAAATTGATTTTTCATTAGGAAACAACTAGTGGGTATTTGCATGAATGGTCCATTTGATATTGTTATGTTCAATAAAATTACCATTAATTTTTCACTGTTTCTTATTTAAAATTTTTTAACTAAAGAATTCTTTTCCTTCCTTTTTGCTCCCTTGTCTTCCCATGGCTTCTCTTGCCTTCCCTTCCCTTCCCTCCTTTTCAGGAGAGAAGTGTGTTATATTTTCTCAGTATCCCACCAAAGAAGCAGACTTGGAAAGCTCTGTAGATCACAGGCTTAAGATTGTTGTTTGCTAAAAGAGTTTAATATTTCTTCATCAGTTTAATTAGTAGAATAATATCTCAAAAAAGAGAGTGGAGAGACTAGGGGGAAAAGTACTATTGCCCTCTAAGCAATGTGTGATCTAAACTGTTCTCTAAATGGATTTAATTCAGTTACTTGGATTTGACTAGTCAATTACTTGATTGCTATGTTTCTCTAAGTTTGTGTCCATTCTTCCTTTTCATATCCTTTGAGAGTATATTCATCAGTGTGAGAATGTGATCCAAATTTATAGATAGACTATCATATTTTGATTAGAAATGTTTGCCTTTTTTTAGTAAGTGTTATTATAAGTCTTGTTTCCTCCCTCTCGTTTAGTAAATATTTCATGTTTAACAGTTATGATATTATTGTACTTGCTATATGTAGATGAGAAGCATACTACTAAGGATTAAGAGCTAGAGTTCTAAGTTTTAGCAAATACTTTTCTTAGACTAGATTTAACCCTAGGATGTTTAAAATTTTAGTTGTGCATTTTTGTATTAAAGGTGGAATATTCAGTGTGATTTTAGAATAATTTGTTGGGTAAATCAGACATGAGTTTATGACCATACAACTTTTTTTTTGTTATGTAATATATCTGCTTCTGAAGGTTAGACAATTTAATAAATATATGTTTAATGCCTAAAAAAAAAAGAAATTTAGTTATAGAATTCTGAGAGTCTTGGCCACTCCTCTTCCTCCCTGCCCTCTATAACCCTTAAGAAATACACCAATTCTGTTGGAGTTGGTGTGAGTTCGAGTGAGTGAGCCATCCCATAAAGAGAAAAGGTAGAGGTGTTAATATCATGCTGATGCTACATGTAAAATGAGTATTTCTGTCATTATATAAAATAAAATTGGTATGGATTTTAGAAATTCAAATACATTTCAAATATGTAATTCAAGGTTCCCATAGATAAGAGTTAAAAGAGAAGTTCAAATGTATTGGCTTTTAGTTGCATCTGTGTACTCTGATATAAATGAATTCTAGTATCATTCTTGGTAAAAAAATTCTTGGAAAAAATTCAGAGCTTTGTAAAATTCATCATGTTTTTATTAAGAGCCTACTATGTGCCGATACAGTGCAAGGCTCTGGGAGTACAAAGACAAGAATGAAGCAATCCCTGTTTTCAAGGCACTTATGTCTAGGAGGAAGAGACAGCATGATTTTATATAGGAATAGAAAATATAAACAAAGTGATTTGGGGGAAAAAAGCATTAGAGATCAGCAAAGACTTCATGGTACTTGAACTAGGCCTTGAAGAAACAAGAAGCTGGAATATTTAAAACTAAGGGAAAACTTTCAAATTACACTTGTCCAAAAGTAGAACTGACTGCCTTAGGGGATATGAAATTTCCACTCAGTGGAGGTCTTTAAGACCAAGCTGGACGACTACTAGGAGAATGATTTTTCAGATCTGAATTCTGAAGTCTCCTCTGAGATTATGTTGGTCGGGCTTCTATATACAAAATGACACTGTCTATTAATCCATTTTACTTTTCATTTTAAAAAATTAGGTAAAGGAAAAAATGCTCACAATTTCACATGACCATAGAAATTACATTTGTAGATTCTTGCCACCAAATTGGCCACTACTTACAATGTTTCCACCATTCTCTATGTGGTCCTGTCAGAAACTAAACAATTTTTCCATGAAAATAAAACACTTTCCAAAGAAAGTCTTCAGAAGTTCTAAAGCATCTGCAAAGAATATCCTAAATTGTTATTTTTTCAAAGGTTCTAATGGTTTCACAATCCTGATGGGGCATCCAAGTCATCTTGTCCCTAATTTGTTCTGGTGTGTTTTTGTTTGCTTTCACATAGAGCATTTTCTCAACTCAGTTCTTGAGTTCAAGTCATTAAAGAGAGGCAAAAAAATCCTTTTTATGTGCCAAAAAAGTGGTTACCACATAAGGCAAAATGTAGTTGCTAAGCAGCATTTTCTTTCTGCAGAATCCAAAAGGCCAGCACAATACCTGTGAATTAACCAAATAATAAGATACCAGGGAGGAAAAATATTTGATTGAAACAATGGCAAGAACATAATATTCACCATGAAAAGGAGGCTATATACAGGTGTCTAGCAGGGTTTCCACCCAACAGAAAATGGTTATTTATCTGACAAAAATCCTGTTTGGAAAAAAAATAGCCACAAATATGTTTTGGGGGGAAAACTGTAGGAAATGTACACAATGTGAGAAATGATTGCTAGGTTGGAAAATCAAACCTCTATGAAATTGTTCTGCATCTACAGAGGAACTAAACACTTTCTCCTGTTTCTTCCAATTCTCCTAGCAAATCCCCATTACTTTGATAATGTTTATACAATAACTATTCAAACAAGCTATTCACTGGTAGGGGATGAAGTGGAGCTGGAATTAGGCTTGCTAGTTATTTATAGTATAGGATCCCAGAAAGGATCCCTTTGGAGATCTGATAGGATTTCTGATTTTTCCACCCTGCATGTGGACTCTGCCTTTGAGTCTGCATCTAACCACAGCCCATTCTAAGTAAAAAAAAAGAGTCCATTTTCCCCTCTCTGAGTAATGTTTTTGTTCAAATTGTGTCAATATTGTCATATCTGCCTATATGTAAAGAAAGGGAAATGTACCTTCAAAAGTTATAGGTTGTGAATAGTTTTTGCTCCTGCCTGCAAGGAAGGGAAGTTTCTTGAAATGTTGCTAATTTGGGGGCTTTGGGGAACACTCAATAATAGTTGCATTTTGCCACCTTACTCTGGGTGTGCCCTAGGGCATGTCCTGGTTCTCCTGAACACATGTGTGTGTGTGTAGGTATATGTATATGTATATGTATATATACTCTCACTTAGTTACCTCAACTTCTCCCATGAGTTTAATTTTCATATACATTCAGTTGACTCATATATATAATATAGTATTATATATATATATATATATATATATATATATATATATATAT
>NC_058133.1:393817677-393851790 GCF_016433145.1 Gracilinanus agilis | reverse complement strand
ATATATATATATATATATTCCTGAACTGTAGTGAACTGTAGACCTGAATGCCTTTTTTTGACATTTTGGACTATATCTCAAATTCAACAGGTCTAAAACAGAATTTATAATCTTTTCTCCTAAATCTATCCCTTTTCAAAATTCTCTATTTTGAGGACACTATACTCCTTTCTTTCGTCCTTAGAGTCATATTTTACCCTTTACTCTCATTCACCTCACACCTAATCTTAGTTCCCAATTTATTCATTTCAATTTCCAATTTTCCTTGCATACATCTCTTTTGCTGCACTTGCACAGTCACAGACAATAAAAAGGATATATTGAGTGATTGAATGTTTACTCTGTACCAGGCACCATACTAAAGCCTTGCAAAAAATTGTCCCCAAACTTAAGGAGTATATGCCATAATGGGGTGGGGGAGGTGGGAAAACAAGAAGTAAATAAGTAAGTATACTCAATAGCATGCACAGCATACATGCTCCAATAAAACCATTTTGGTAGATAGGCTAACCAGGTTGAGGGTAGAGGGTAACTGACATGACTCAAACCCATCAGTGAGTTAGGGGGACACCAACCCCAAGCATGTAAAGACTTCCTCCAGTGGAATGGGAAGATGAGAACAATTTGTTTCAATGACCAAAGTAATCAAAGCAGACATTGTGGAGCTATTAGAGCTTGGTCAGACAGTGCCAAGGTCATCCACTACATCCTGAGCTATCGCCAGTCATCCTGACTTTGGTACCACCATTGTACTTTGATGTCTCTGGAAGAGAGTGAGGCTGATTACTGTTTAATTCTCTCACTGAAATTCAATTCAAGTGCAAGTCAAGACATTTAACAATGATGTCACGAATCCTCTTTGAAATGAAGGATAAACATCAACTTTCTCTTTAACACTCTAAAAAATCCTTGGGAAAGTAATGCACATTCATTTTGAGGTGCATCCAATAAAAAAATAAAATGGCAATGAACAGTCACCTAAAGCGTTATTCTGTCAGTAAACATTTAGTAAACAATCACTGGATAAGCAGAACTACAATAGACACTGAGGATACAAATGTGAAGAACTAAATTAATTCTACTCTCAAGATGCTTCTAAGAGGGAAGACAACATGTACATATATATGTATTCAGAGAATAAATATAATGAAGGATGAACAACAATGTGTAAGGTATATAAAGTATAGATGCAAAGAATTATGGAAAAAGAAGGAAGCTGGGCTGGATGAGGACTGGTGGGGAGAACAAAAAAAGGCTTCCTTTAAATTACATCCCTGAAGCTGAGACCTGAGTCTTGAAGGAGGTCAGGAAAACTAAGAGGAAGAGTTGAGTTGGCTGAGTATTCTAGGAATGAAGACAACCAATGTAAGACAAAAAGATCAGAGATGTAATATTTTGTAATTGTATCATTAAGTGTGTAAAGAATAGTAATATATAAGGAGTCTGAGAAGACTGGAAGTGACCAGGCTACAAAGAGTTTTACATGTTAAACAGAGAAGTTTATATATTGTCCTTGAGGTAATAGGGAGCCAGTAGTGCTTATTGAGCAGGGTAGTAAGAGGATTCTGTTAGATCCATCCTTTAGAAAAATTTCATTAGTTGCTCAGTGGACAGTGAATTGGAGTAGGAAGATACTTGAAGTAGGAACAATCTGTTCTACAGATGTAGAACAATTTGAAAGAGGTTTGATTTCCCAACCTAAGGGCTAGGAAAGTGGGATTGAATAACTTACCAAAAGGCACACAGCTAGGAAATGTCTGAGGTCAAATTTGAACCTAGGACCTCTCATTTCCAGGCCTGGCACTCTATTCACTGAGCCAACTAGCTGTCTGCTTTCCAGTCTTCTCATACAATGTTTCCTTTCACGTATGGCTTTCTTACTGTTCCTCATATAAAGCATTTCATTTCCCTTTTCAGGGACATTGTTCTTACTGCCTCCCATTCCATGGAATTCATTCTCTTTCACCTCTGCCTCCTAGAATCCCTAGCCTACTTAAAAATTTAGTTCAAGGGCTACCTTCTATATGAAGCCTTTGTCAATCCATTAGCCACTAATAGTTACTCCTACAAAATCACCTAATACCTGTTTTGTATCTCTCTCTCCCTGTCTTCATACCTAATATGTATATATATAATATGTATGTATATAACATGTTTGTATATAATATGTATTTGCATTATATATATCTAAATATATGTGTATATCCATGTTCTTCATTTGCATTGCAAATATAATGTTAGTTATTATGATAATCACAACATCCCCATCTTTCCTCAGTAAAACTTTTTATTTCCTAAAGAAGCTCTTTCCTGCTCCTCCTAATTATTAATGCTCTCTGCACTCTTAAAATATCTTTATTTCTTTTATATATTTTATATTGCTTATCTGTATATGTATTTTTTATTCAATGCTTCTACTTTGGGGATTATTTTTTTATCTTGTATGCTCATTGTCTAGCTGTGGGGGGATGTGGTAGATATTCAATAAAATAAATGCTTGCTAAATTGAATTGGACTCAAGTATTTGAATGGATATGTGATCTTAATGATTTAGAAATTCCCTTCCATAATGTAGATTCTAACCTTTCCATGTCATCCTCATGACTTATGTCTTTGTTCTCTGACAAGTTCACCCCAAGAAGTTCATCAGCATTCTAAGTACTTTCTTCATTTTCTTCTAATATCAGCAAGGTACTTGTGGAGCACTGGAAATATCCCCTTATCATTTCTCACTATTGCCATGTAACCAGATCATCTTTTCTTTCTATCGTAAATATCCTTGATGGCATCTTTTACTTTTGTAGATCAAAATTCTTCTTTGGTTACCTGTTCCATCCTATTTATACTGACAATGAGCCTCTTCCTTGCCCTTTATGTGAAATTTATTTTTAGTTCTTTAGACAGAGTTGTATTATATTTATCACTATGATATTTCAATGCTGGTAGAGTTTTGAAATTTAAAAGATGGGCCTTTGTAATTGTAGGAATTTTAGGTCAATTAAATGAACTTTATAACTTTTTGACGGCAATCCAACCTGTTCTTTTCATGCTTAACTCTGTGCCCAAATCATTGTCCATATGTACACTATGCCCCATTTATACGTACTGATGGACAAGTTTTATATGTTGTCTATCCAAATTCATGTCATCATTTGAGTCATATTCTTTATCCATTTGGTCTTCATGTGTAAATGTTCAGACAAAATCCTTTAAAGTGGTTTAAGGTCAATTTTAGGAGGCTCCAATGTCATCCATAGATGCAAGTGGTTTGGAGGACCTCATCTACATAGAAATCCTCTTTAATCTCTTTGCTGGATAACCATGAGACACATCTCTAGCAAGTATATACCTACTTGTTCTACATCTTGCCTAATGTTTATTATCAGACTTTTATTGTAAAAAGTTATTTCTGTTGTATCTCTAAGAGATTTTGAATGATTTTTATGTATGAATAGGAAACATCTTGTGGGTGTTTTACTTTAAGAAATGAAATGCTTTTTCAAAATCAACAAATAATAGTCCCAGCTGGATCTTCTATTTCAACATATTTCAGTCAATTGCAACATGTTAAAAAATATGAACCATTATTGAATATTGTTTGTGAACGCTTAATTGTTCTCTACTAAAACTCTCATTGAAGATGTCTTCAGTTTGTATGTAGATGACTCCCATCAATATTTTATTACATGGGACAGCAGATATAGGTTTATAGTAGTTGATTTTTTGTTCAACTTTTGTCTATTAAAAAAGTCCATGACTTTTTCTATGTCTTTAGTATCGACCTCTCCTTCAGATATCATGCACATCAACCCTTCAATGAGCTTCTAGTTGTCCCCTCCATTATACATCTCTATACTTCATTTATGTCACCTCTCTAACATTTCTAATTAGCTTAGAAGAATATCTAGTACTATGATACCTTCTGGTGTTGTCCTGTCGTTTTTGTTTTCAAATACCCTTAGGATGACCTTGCCCAATTGGATCTTTTGCAAAGCTTTCTTTAAAACCAATTTTACCATTCATTGCTTCTTTTTGGTTTATGAGACAGGATTTTTTATAACAACCCATCATCCTAAGGTAGTTTTGTCTTTGGAAACTAACTCTCTGCTTAGAAAATAAGAATTGAAATAAATAATGAGTTACTTGACTCTAATGTTTTCTGCTAAAATTAAAAAAATAGGATATCTTTTGATCCTTACAATCACACTATATTATAGTCAAGGTAGGTGTTGTTTTGATTATTTTACAAAAAATGAAAATGAGGTCAAAGAGATTTATTCAAAGTCAAACAGTAAGTGTGGGCATGTCCATATTTGAATTATAGAAACTTCTCTTGTCTAAAAAGAGCCAAATTATAAATACTGTGACATTAATTCTAAGTCATAATAAATGTATTTTATAAATATGAATGTAAGTTAAATTTTTCATACTGTCAAAATTATTATTGATGCTCCTAGGATAATTATTAAGAGAGAAGTAGGTCTTATTCTAACAGATGATGGAAATAGTATGAATTTGTATGTATATCCCTAAATATTTTCCCCATAGTTGAAATAGTTAATTGGCAATATTTATGTTGAAATAGTGTATTCTCTTTTGGCATTAATATGAATATTTCAAAATTAGAATAATATGGCCTTTGGCACTATTTGAAGTTTAAATTAGAGACTCAAAGCAAAAATTTATGAAACCACTTGTAAACCTTGTTTTAATTACAAAATAAGTAGATATTGAATCCTCCAGCTATACAGGGTCTATTCTGCAGTATTTTTGGCTCTGTAGGTGGACTACATTTCTCAGAAAAGGTGACAGGAAAACCAACACCCAATACCAAGAAATAGAATTAACTCAAATCAGTACCATACAACTAGCCCACAATTGGCAATGCAAAGTACACTGCATTAATTCCAGAAACTCCCAGTTTCCCAATATACAATTCATTTATTAATCAGTTTTAATGATTCATATGTCTGTTTGGGGAAAATAAAATTAGCTTTTGTTAGTGCTATTTTCATAATTTCAATTCTTAAAGAAAAAGCAAGTCCCTTTAAAATGTTAATGTTCCTTCAATTCCACATTCAATCATTCCTTTTCTATCCAATGCTGACTACAACAGAGAGGGTCTAGGAATAGTTAGTTAATTTTTCTCAATCATCTACATAATAATAATAGCATTTATGTGGTGTTTTGAGGTGTATAGAGCACTTTACATATGTTTATTTCATTTGACAACCTGGTCAACTAAATTAGGAAAAGTTCAATGATTTGTCTAGCAGCACATACCAGTAAATACCTGAGAAAGTCAGTATATGAATGCAGGTCTTCTTGACTCCAAGCCAAATCACCTAGCTTTTGGGAGGATTTCCTCAGTTGATCTGAGCTTCAAAAAAGTAAAACTTTCATGTTTTGAGAGGACTAGAGTTATTATTCTGGAAAAGGTAGGAATATCAACATAACCTTCCTCAAAGGAAGTCAGAGGTATCCCAAACACCAAATCCCCCAAGGGTTATCATTGAAGTTTAACCTCTAGGAAGTTGTGTAAGTTTGGGCTATTGGAACCACTGCCTCAGTTTTAATTGCAAAAATGTCCTTTACAGACATCTCAAAACTCCTTTCTCTTGGGCAAGAGGTAATGAAAATAAAACAAATTCATAAATAATATCTAGGAACACTAAATACTATAATGCAGGGGATAGTGTGGATGATATAAAGGCAGCTAAGGGTCCTTAGGCAGATGTTGAAGATGGTATGTAGAGGAGGGGTTATATACCAAAGCTGAAAGAGAGTTAGATGAACTCTCTCATCAGCAAGGCCAAGACCCCTTTAAGATCAGGATTCTCTGCCTCTGCCTCTGTCCCTGGTGGTTGGAACCAATCTAATTGGACAGTTGGTTCAATTTCCAGGAAGGAGGTTGGGACTTCCTGAAATGAAAATGCTTTATAAGGTTGGCCAACTAAAGTTATTATTCTGATCTGACTGCTTGTGATAAATGCCCATTGATAAGGTAAAGCAAATGGCTTCAAAGATCTTTAATTTGAGGTTAAAATGGGTTTATTGGTAATTAAATGGAACCAGGTAAATGGGTGTTGGAAAGTAGGTAAAGATAAGCAAAAGGATCTTGGTTAAATTATATCACTAAAGTACTTTAGAAAACAGATTGATCTTTCCAAGGTGCAGAAGTTTGAGAAAGCCTTGAGAGCATATCTCAACTCTGATACAGAATGATTGCTGACCCAAGGTTGCCAAACCCCAGGTCAGATTCTGATGACTTGATAGTTGAATTTATCTCTTGTTTTTAATAAAGGTGGTTGGATATGCCAAAGAGCTAATAAATTTGGCTAGCAATGGTAGTTGTTCCTGCCTACCTAACTAATCTACCCCAAAACCAC
The DNA here is from genome assembly GCF_016433145.1 of Gracilinanus agilis. Lineage (NCBI taxonomy): Eukaryota > Metazoa > Chordata > Mammalia > Didelphimorphia > Didelphidae > Gracilinanus > Gracilinanus agilis. Next base: position 393,845,401 of record NC_058133.1, on the reverse strand, counting down.
CCAGACCAACCCAGGGCCCAACTTTCCACCCTTTTCCTCCCTAACCCTGGAGTTCAGAGCCAGAAGTCCAGTCAGGGGCTTGGGGACCCCTTTTTTATACTCTCACCTCAACTGTCACCCTGGCACCTGGCCTGGGTCTTCTGCCAGGTTCTGTGTTCTGAAGTGGCAACTGCCAGCTTATACCCCCATGAGAAATGCTTGCAGATCTCTGCACATAACAATACCCACTATATACATGACACTGTTCTAAGTATTTAGGTAGAGAAATGTGTTAAAGGGAAGGAATGCTTTCCTGATATCACAAAGCTTATAATCTCAAATGAAAACATTTATGGACATGACTAGACTAGAAATGAAGCCAGACATTTAGAAATTAGACCCACTCGCACACACTGATACTGGAAAGAGTTCTAGACTGAAAGTCAGATGTCCTGGGTTTGAATACTAACCCATTTTTGCAATCATTTTTCTCTGTAATTTTGGGCGTATGCTACCCTACTCTGATCCTCAGTTTTCTTACCTATATACAATGATAAGGTCAATCTAAATGATCTCTGAGGTTCCTTCCACTCTAATATTCAAAGATTGTTTTTTTTCTTTTTTTGTAGAAAACTAGAGACAAATAATAGCTAATATTTAAAAATGGAATATTTGTCTATATTTGCACTTATATCATACATCAAAGTAGAATAATAGAAGTCTATAATTGGAAGCAACAAGGGGTTGTAAGGGATATAGTGGAGAGTGTTGGGCCTAGAGTCAGGAAGATTTATTTGGGTATCAAAGTATGAGAGCCACAGGAATTTCAAAGGGCAGTTAGATGGCACAATGGTACATTGTCATCCTGGACTAAGAAAGACCAGTGTTCAAAACTAGCCTCAGACTTTTACTACCTGAGTGACCCTGGGCAAGACACAACCCTATTTGCTTCTCTTTCCTCATCAGTAAAATGAACTGGGAAAGGAAATGGCAAAACTACTCCAGTATCTTTGTCAATAAAACCCCGATGGGGTCTTGAGGAGTTGGACATGACTGAAATGGGTGAACAACAACAAGAATTAAAAGGGATCTCAGGGGTCATCTAGTTTAAATCCTTCCCTGAAGCATGAATTCCTCATAGCATCCTGTCAAGAGTCATTCAGTGTCTACTTGAAAACCTTCCTTGATGGAAAATTCACTAGCTCTGTTTTGGCCAACTCAAATGTTTAGAAACATTTTCTTTATATTGAACTCAGATCTGCTTCCTTGTAACTCCTACTCATTTTTCTTACCTCTGGGCCCACACAGAGCAAGTTCAGTCCATTTTTACACAAGGAATACCTTTAAATGTCTGAAAAATATTTCATTTCTTTTCACTTATCCCCCTGCAGGATAAACACTAATAGTCCTCCAAATTAACCATATATATTCTGGTTTTCTGGCAGCTCATTATCCAAGTTGCTCTACTTTGGTCCTGTAGAAATAGTCATAATCTGACTCTAAAGAACTTTCTCAGCTTTATTTCTGTCATCCATCGTTGTGTTTGACATTCTGACTTAATTGAGTAATCACATTGTTCCTGTACATTTGCACAGAATCCCCACCCCCAATACCTAGAACATACTCTAAATCTAAGGTGCAAGTAGGTGGCAAAGAAAATAGAGCACCAGGCCAGAAGTCAGGTCAAATCTAGCTTTAGACACTTGTTAGCTGTAGAAACCTAGGCATGTCACTTAATCTTGTTTGCCTCAGTTTCCTCATCTATAAAATGAGGAGGAGAAGGAAATGGCAAGCCACTTTAGTATTTTTGCTAAGAAAATGCCAAATGGAGTCATGAAGGATCAGATACAACTGAAAAAATGACTGAACACTCCATCCAAATCTCTGCCTATAGAAATTCTTATCTACCTTCATAATTCAGTATGAGTTCTTTTTAATCCAGAAATAATTTTTTGATTACTCAGCAGAAGATCGTCTTTGCTTCCTCAAACACTTGGAGTGCTTTGTCTCTCGATTACTCTTAGGACTCTATACCTTATATCATACTTATTTGCATAAATAATTTATCCCCTCTATAAAACAAGTCTCATAAGAAAAGAACTCTGATATTATAATTTAATTTCCAGTGTCTATAACAATATCTTGTCCATGATATTAAAAAAGATTAAAAATTCAATTCAGCTTTCCATTTGTCAGGATCTTTATTCATCCCAAGTCTGTAATCTAAACACTAGAAGTGTTTCTAGCACTGTTATGAACATATTTGATAATATCATAAATTCATTCAAATCTTTGATAAGAATTCTGAACAGAATCTGGTAAAGATCACTAATTATGAATCCACTGTCTATACTATTATTTAATCCATTTATTTCCATTTCGTCCAATTTGCCAAGTGGCTCACTAAATTACAATGTCATTACAACTGTCAAAAAATGACCATGAGAGGGGGCAGCTGGGTAGCTCAGTGGATTGAGAGCTAGGCCTAGAGACAGAAGGTCCTAGGTTCAAACCCGGCCTCAGACACTTCCCAGCTGTGTGACCCTGGGCAAGTCACTTGACCCCCATTGCCTTCCCTTACCACTCTTCTGCCTTGGATCCAATACACAATATTGACTCCGAGACAGAAGGTAAGGGTTTAAAAAAAAAATGACCATGAGGTTACTTTGTGAGGATTGTCCTTAATAAATCCAGATTGGTTTGAACTGATCATCATTTTCCCTCCCTGAGAATCTTCAATGCTCACCTATAAGAATTAGTCTTAGTATTTATCCGTTTATCCGGAAACTGATGTCAAGCATTGATGTAGGCAGTATGGATTTTGCTAAAATTGGATAGTGTTGATATCGACCGTATTGAAAGCCTATTGATTAATTAATGTAGCCCAATAGGAAAACCTGCACTACACATTTTCCCTTCATTCCTTTTCATTACTTCATGCATGGCTTTACACTTTTAGTGTTTGCCTGGAGTGACCTGTGCTACTAATCTCAGAGTAATTCTGGATGAGTTTCTGAGGACCACATGGCTGTCTCTAACATAATGCATGTTTATCAACATGGCTTTTCATGCCAGCTACCTGGGAAATGCTTCTCATTGAGCTTTCTTATGGTTTTTGAGGAATCTATAAAAGCAAACCATAAATGCCATAGAGAGGCTACTCATCCTAATCCCAAGGAAATTGGAGAGCTTGAAGTAGCATAGTTTGTGGTTTGTGAGGTATGAAGTGTTGAGTGGGATATCATTTTTGGATCTATATGAGTTTTCAGAAGTTATGATCATTACTGGGATTCAAACCTGCCTCTCCCCAATTTTAAAACCCAAAGGTTTTAAAATTTTTTTAGAGTTCATGTAGTTCTACCTCTATTGTTTATAAGTGAGGAAATAGACCAAAAAACATGCTTAAGATCATAGAGATAGTAAATGGTAGAGCTGATTGTGAAATCTAACTCTCTTAACTTGCAAGTAAGTAATCTTTTCATGGTATTGTGTTTTAGGGCTTAGTGGACCAGTGAGGTGAAATTTGTCTCCTTTTATCTGTTTTTAACTGGTTCATAGTCATCTTTTTTTTTACCTGAATGTCAATTTTCTCAGGTCCCTCCTACCTCTCAGATTTTATCGTACAATAAGTACATAAAATTTATCAGTCATTTACTGTTGTTGTTTGTGTGACCTCACAAACCATATATTACTGTCCACAGTGTTTTCTTTGCAAAGATACTGAAGTGATTTGCCATTTCCTTCCTCGAGGGGATTACCTTTTGTCAGAACTTTCTAGTATGACCTGTCTTGAGTAAACCTGAGTAGTATAGTTCAGAGTTTCACTGAGCTATGCAAGGCCCTCTGTCATGACAAGGAGGAGGTTATCAGCCTCTAACACCACAAATCATGGGCCATAAATCTACATCTGGACGGGACCTCAAGGGTCATCTAATTCAACAGCTTTATTTTACAGAGGAAATTTAGGCCAATGGAGATTATGACCTACCCAATGTCATAATATATACTGAGCATCAGAGATGAGATTTGAACCCATGTCCTCCAAGATCAGTGCTCTTTCCTTTGGAGTATGCTGTCTTTCAAAAGCCTTCTCTCATCACTACACATCATCACTATTAAGTATCTACAGATCCATGGTGTTACACAATAGAATAGAACAGAGTTGGGCACTGCCTTCTAGAGTTTATAATGTGTGATTCTTCTATTGTGATCTCACAAGTCTCTTCATGTCTCTTACCTTCAGTTTCCTAAATGATAAAATCAAGGAGTCAAATTAGATGACCTCTAGATCTATGCTGCTAAGATGTGGCATTGAGTACACAGATTCACATTAAATCTCACTAGAGCAAGCACTAGTTATAAAGTTTAATATCATGATTTGGAAAACTTCCAAGATGTGTTTTTTTTTGCATTCTGATCAAAATGATCATTTTCTGTCTTCTCTTCCGAATGGCAAATTTGGCCTTTCTTGGGCTTCCCATGAGGAAGGTAAGAGGGCGTTCCCCTTCCTTCTTGGAGTGATAGCTGATACTCACACATGTATGCAAGAAGAGCACATGCTTTTTAAATTACATCTCAAGGCCCTGACCCACTTCTATATTTTTTCCCTGAACACAGACCAATGAACAATGAACCTAAGATGTATATTTCTAGCCTTAGCAGCATCTTCAAGAATTAGAGAGACAGGAGCTCTGTCACAGCCAGCATCAATGTGACTTGGCGACAGATTGTATATGTGGGATGAGTGAGAATGAGCACTTGAGGATGACACCTCGGTCGTGAGTCTAGGTAACAGAGAAGATGGTGGTGTCCTGGGGTTCAGTAGATAACAGCTTCCAGAATCTTGACTGGGTGATAAATATGGATATATATGGAACTCAAAGGAGGAAGAATTGCTGAGGGATGCTAGAAGAGGGAGAGTTTCAAAGTTGCAGGGGAGAGCAGGGAGTATTAATTACATCTCTTCCACCAGGATCTGTGAAACAAGAGTATCACTAAAAGTGTAGCCAGGGATGGAAAGAGTGATCAGGATGATGTAGCATCAGAAGAAAGCCAGATCTTAGTGAGAATCAGTGATAGACTAAGTGGGAAAAGGAAAAAGCTTAAGATAAAGGCTATGAACACTCAATTTTTTACTTTAGTTTATTTGGGTTTTTATTTGGGGGTTTTGGTTTCATATAATTGTTCTCTTTCAAAAATGGAAATAAGTTTTGCATGATAATACATGTATAACCCAGGGCTAATTGGTTGTCAGCTTTGGGAGGGGAGAGGGAAAGGAGAGAGGGAGACAATTTGGACCATATAACTTTGGAAAACTTACGTGGAAATTTATCACATGTAATTGTTAAAATAAAACATCTAATAAAAAAATATGAAGGCTATATAAAAAGTATTATAGAGAGCACAGTAGAAAGAATGGGGAGATGTGGAGAGGGATGTTAGGTGAGGGGGAATGAGCTTGAGGGAATGAGAGTAAAGGAGAGACTGTGGGGAATGTAAAATGGGTTTGTACAATGACAACCAGAGTTCAGAATCATTGTGATGAGGTGGAAGTACACTAGTCCCTGAGGAATGAGTCCAGACAGATTATCAGTTGCTGGAAAGAAATTCATTGTTACCAGATAATTAAACTGTTCAATGGCCTCCCTTCCCGTCTGATGCCTTGGCAAGTAGTAAAGTATCCTATGAAGTCAAGGCAGGCAGAAGTAGGTAAAAGAATGGTATGGGCAAGTCTAGATGGGAGGCAGATGCTGGCACTTTGAGGTAGATCTGATTCTATAACAGCTTGCAAAGCATGAAGAAGGTCTTGGGGAAAACACATAGATCATAGATCTGGGGCCTGGATAAAGGCTCTCTGGGAAGACTCAAAAGAAAGGCAGTACACCGAGAGTTTGGGAACCTAGCCTGGGGACTCACAGAGCTCCCTGGGAAGTTTCAAGGGCAAAGACAAAGTCCACAGGTAGGTGGACTGGATCCAAGCTTAAGACATACCAAGCAATCTTCTTAAGTGTTAGAGAAAGGACTTGAATCGAGGTTTGAGTGATTCTGAGTCTATTATGCCATGATGTTACTAATAATTTCTTACTCTAACAAGTTAACATTTTTTGCCAGAATACAAGACCTGCAACCCAAAACACCTCTGGGAAAAAATAAGTGCACTTTGTTTTTCAAGGCAGCTTTTCAGATGTCTCATTAAGGAATGATGATAATATCTTACAAATCTGTGACATCTGACAAGATGGCTTATAAAATTTCTAACTATAAAAAATTATAACTATAAAAACTTGTAAAACTTCACTTATTTTTAAAATTAGTTTTTATTATAAACTTAACAAGCATCATTAAACACAAACATGTTGCCATACAAAGAAAAAAAAGAGATGATTGTATGTGAATCCAAGAAATTTCTGTTATGTAATTTAAAAACCTTCCCTTTTTTCTTTTTATTTTATTCCCTTCCTTCCCTCCCATCCCTCACCCCATCCTCTCCTTCACCTCTTTATTAGTATCCATTATTGTTATTCAATCATCTTGAGTTGGGTCTGACTCTGTGAACCCACGGTGTTTTCTTGGCAAAGGTACTGGAGTGGTTTGCCATTTCCTTCTCCAGCTCATTTCCTAGATGAGGAAACTGAGGCCAACAGGGTTATGTGACTTACTCAGAGTCCCATAGCTAGTAAGTACGTGAGGCCAGTTTTGAACCAGGAATGTGAGCCTTTCTGTCTCCAAAGCCCAGTACTCTATCTACTGTGCCATGTAAGTGCCCATTAGTATCCATTAACTCCCCTCTTCTCTCCATTAGAAAATGCACCTCATCCATATTTTTAGGCATTTGGAGCACAACCCAATCAACAGAGAAATAAGACACATGAAATGGCCCTTTCAGAGTCCATCTACACTCTACCTATTTACTTTCTAGACAGACTCTTGGGCTTTCATTTGGAGTGCATGTCCTTTTGAAAATACTTTTTTCAAAAAACTTGGTTATCTGGTTTACCAGACCATAGAATTTTAGAAACAGCAAACTAGAGGAAAGTTTTACTGGGACATGATTGTTAGAGGCAGACACAATGACAGCAGGATTAGAGAATGTTGAGAAATGGCAGCTCAAAGCTTGGCAGTGAAATAGGAAAAATAAAAATTGAAGAGCAGAACCCAAATCATGCAGTACTATAACTGATGGTCAACACATCAAAGCATGATATTATCAAGAAAAGCTCAAGTCAAGTTTAATATCCTTTCCTTAAGAAGGCTGGCATATGTCCGACATTGAGAAATCTTTCTCAACCCGTCTGAGCCTCAACTTTTTTCATCGGTAAAATCTGGATAATATTACTTTCACTATCTACTTCAAAAGGACATTTAAGAAAAATACTCTGTAAACCTTAAATTGCTAGATAAATGCCATTATTGATATTAGTTGTTATTACTGTTATATATCTATCCAAAATGGCTAGGCTAACATTTTGATTTATCTGAAAAGTTCATTTCTGGGTAACAACTATCCTAGTTGGGCAGTTACGTCCCTAAAATGGAAAAAATGCTTAAAAAAGGAAATCTATTTGTTTGAAAGACAGTATGGTAGGGTTAGAAGAAAAGAAGATTTGAAATGATAGGACTAGGCTTTAAATCGTGGATCTGTTTATCATTTTTATGAGTTTTAAGAATTTACTAAAACTATCCAGGCCTCAGCTTCCTCTTGGACTAAATAACCAATAGGGTCACTTTCAGTGCTAAATATATGATGATATTAATAATGGATACAATTCAGTAGTATTTTATAGTTTAAATCCCCAAATCCATCTAACAATAATGGTCTTACCCTAGATAAAACTTGGCCTGAGGTCTATAGGCTGACTTCATAATACACTGCCAATAACACTGTGAAAAAATTGGGGGGGGTATATCTAAGAGATTTATAAAATAGGTGTGTATGCTATTTTTTGCCATATGGAAATTATAGACTAACCATGACTATTTTGCTAAATTCACAATATGGTGTCACAAAAAGACAGAATTATTCATTCATTTCAGTTGTGTCTAGTATGTCATGCCCCCATTTAGAGTTTTCTTGGTAAATATTCTGGAGTTGTTTGCTACTTTCTTCTCCAGCTCATTTTATAAATGAGGAAACTGAGGCAAACAGGTCTGTAGCTTGTCCAGGGTCACAAAGCTAATAAGCATCTGATGGCAGATTTGAAAGCAGGAAGATTAATTTTCCTGAATCCAGACCTGGCACCCTATTTACTGCTCCACCTAACTGCACACACCATATTAAAGAATTTTTAAAATCAAGTCCTACATGAAAATAAAACATATTATATGAAAGAATTCATCATTGAATTGTGCTAAGCACTTGGCCCTAGACCAGAATCAGAAGACATAAATTCTAGCTCCAACATTGATCCATAATATATTATGACTTTAGAAAGATCTTTCTCTTTTCTACATCTCAATATTTTCCAGCTCCCTAAGGTGAATGAATATTGTTCAAGTCATATTATAATAAATGCCTCTATTCCAAAAAAAATTTAAAAAGATTTATAGGCTGAAACCAATGTTTTCCCTTGCTTCAAACAATAAGCAATGAAATAGAATTACATCAAAGGGAAAGAATTGAGGCATTTTCTGATGTCTGTACCAGCAGGGCACTGTGGTTAAGGCATCAGACTACATATTCAATGGATATGTCTGGAGAGGTTAAACCACATTTGAATACAAAGATTTTGTGATGAAGCATAGTGTAGTGAATATACTATGCATAGTATAGGTAATATACTATATCAAGTATTTCTGTAGGCATTTAATAATTGTGAGACCTTGAAAAATAATTTAAAGTTTTTTGGATCACATTTTATTCTATAAAATGAACAGTATGAAATCAATGATACTTGATGTTTCTTCCAGCTCTAAATCTATGATCCTGTGATTCTTGTGCTGCATGAAAAGAACACTGACTTTATTGTCAGAAGACCTGGGATGAAATCTTACCTTTACTATTCACCATGAGAAAGGTAGGTGTTATAATGAATAGAACATTGGGTCTGGAGTCAAGAGGACTTGAGTTCAAACCTAGTCTCAGACACTTATAAACTATGTGGCTTTGGACAAGTGACTTAACCTATTTGCCTCAGTTTCCTCAATTATAAAATTAGGATAATAATATCATCTACATCTCAGAGTTGTTGTAAGGATAAAATGAGATGAAATTTGTTAAGTGCTTAGCCTAGTGTCTGGCACATAGTAGGTGCTATATAAATGTTAGTTGTCATTGTTGTCACTTGTGTAGCCTTGGACAGTCATTTAAACTCTTTTAGCCTCAGTTTCTTTATTATAAAATGAGAAAGTTGGATTAGATGGCCTCTAAGCTCTTTTATCTAGCTCTTGACATATGATCCTGTGATCTTTTTATAATTAACTTTAAGGAACTGGTCGAGATTATATTTTCATATTGGAATCCATTTATAATGTGCACTTCTCAACCAAAGGAGGTTCATTGGTCTGTAAATATTTTTTACAAAGTGAAATTTTTACCATAGTATGATTTGTCCTTTCACAACACTTTTTTTTTGTTCTAATTCACTTGTTCAGTTGTTTTTCAGTTGAGTCTGCCTCTTCATGATCCCATTTGGGATTTTCTTGGCAAAGGCACTGGAGTGGTTTGCCATTTCCTTCTCCTTGTATATAAGAGATAACATAAAAGGCTATTAAGGTTAGGGATAATTGGAGTGAGAGAAAGTGATATATCCATCATAGGATTATAGATTTAGAGCCTAAAGGCAACTTAGAGTCCTAAGTTAAAATTCTAACATCTTAGGAGTAGAATGCATTAAGCTGATTATTTTCCTTGACAAAGAACATTACCTTTTAACATTTTTCTGTATATAGTATATACAATTAATATATGTATATATATGTACTTTAATTTTTATATATAATATACTTTTTTTGCTGGTAAACATTTCGATGTACATTGGAATGGATGCTCAAAATATGTTCTTAAATCCAAGATTATAGGATCTTAGATCACAAATCTAGATCTGGAAGAGATTTCAGAGATTATTTCATCTGATATTTTCATTTCACAGAGAGTGAAACTGAGACCAAGAGAAGTTAAATGACTTACTCAAGGTCACACAGAAATAATAAGACTCAGAAAGTTCAGGATACAAATCTATGTCCTCTAATTCCAGAGGAAAGAAAGAAACAAGTATTTTAAAGTACCTACTGTGTGCCTGTTATTGAACTAAGCACTTCATATGTTTTATCTCATTCAGTTCTCACAATAACCTTATGTGGTAGATACTTTATTCTCATTTTTCAGTTGAAACTGAGACATTCAGAGGTTAAGTGACTTGTCTAGTGTGATGCTGCTAATAAGTGTCTGAGGTTGGATTTAAACTCAGATTTTCATTGTCTACAGGATTAGCACTCATGCTATCTGCTGTGCCATTTAGCTGACCCTATAACTGGTGGTCTTTCTGCTGTTCCACAATAAATAATTTCCCAATATAGTCAGAGGAGATGGTTCATAAAGTTGTTTCTTTGAGATACAGCATATTGAAATTTTTCATTTCTCAAGATGTAGATGTAGCCAGTCTTCCTGAAAAGCCCAATAGACAACAGAGCCAACATGGCACAGTATGCATTCATGGTTTCACACGTTTACAAAAATGTGTTATCTTCTTCTGTGCTTTAAAACATCCACTTCTGATGGCTTATCAATAATTATCATCATCCTCAGAACAATCCAGATCTGGGGGCAGGACATGGATGTGGCATGAAAGGGGAGGTGGGAGGGGAATGAACTTGGTCCCCATTGAACCTGGACTCTTCAGGACATTGACAGGAATGATATAGGATTTGAAAGTCCATCCTTTATAAAAATGGAAGTGGGTGTAAAGGAAAGGGCTGAATGTGGCCTTTCAAACAATATATACCAAGGTCAAAATGATGTGGAATTGTTGGCGCGTGATGTTGTTTTTACAGTAAATGGTCCAGATAACCAAGGAATGCTGACTAGATGGGAAAGCTGCACACTGGCCTGTATCTGAGGTTGAACTATTGTTTTTTAAATGCTTTACATAAATATAGTGATAATGATGGCACCCCACAGGGATGGCTCCAGACCCTTAACTCTTCCACATAGCAATAGAATGTGTAGGAGAGAAAGGATGTTGGGGGATCAAGTAGGCCTTTGCTGGTTCTTCACCAATTCAAAATAAGCAAGAGATAGGAGTGTGTAGGGGGTTGTGGTTTACAGAACAGTACTCTTGGGCCCATTTAATTCCCCTACTTATTTACTGAAACTATCAATTAGTGGCAGTTGTGACAGGACTGGGGGAGGGCTGGGGGAATGAGGTCTTTTCTCCTAAGAAGCAAATTACCAGCTAATGTTATATAATTTCCCCTTTACTGACCACAGAGTGGCTAATTGTTACATGGCAACAGTTTTTAGGAACAATTGTGTTGTTATTGTTATTTATTACCATACAAAAATAAAATACCACAAGTTTTGGAATGGTGTTTTTAAAAGCAAGTCTCAGGGTGATAGCAACTGCTCTGGTAGATGAAACTGTTCCAAAGGAAGAAGACTTGGGATTTCAAGAACATATGGATTTTTAAGGAGGGAAAAAGGAAGGACTTTAGGAGATGATATGTTGGATACTACGTTATTGCTAACACAACAGTGGGGAAGAAGGTGTGATACAAGAGTAGCACATTTGTATCTCATTTCTGTATCTTTTCCCATTTTCTTCTCAACAGACTAGTCAAAATTGTGAATCAAGTTTGCTTTAAAAATCCATGCAATCAAAATTTCTTTTCTCTCCCCAACTTTTCATTAACACGCTCCTTCTCTTTTTTGGTGGCACTTTCTCCCTCCAACTCTCCATCTTTTCCACATCCCATCTCTCAGCCAAATGATCTATTTATCCACTGACTCTCTTGTCAAAACCTATTCTCAGGAAAGGATCTAATAAACTTTCATTATGATGATGATTATTTTTTGTAAGGCAGTGACAGCTGTGTGTTTGTGTGTGTGTATGTGTGTGTGTTTGTGTGTGTGTGTGTGTGTGTGTGTGTGTGTGTGTGTGTGTGTGTGAGAGAGAGAGAGAGAGAGAGAGAGAGAGAGAGAGAGAGAGATATGATAGACCACATGAGAAACAACTCCTAGTGTAGAAAGTCCCCTTCGATGCCCCTTGGATAACTTATTTGTAACTTTTCATCTCACAGTGATATCTGGGACAGTGAAACATTTATTAAAATTTTACTATGTGCCAGACATTATACCAAGCAACTGGGGATACAAAGAAAGACATATAATATTCTGCACCCTCAAGAAACCCACAATCTCATGGGAGAAGACAGAATTCTAAAAGAAATTGAAAAGTATGCAGTGGGGTAGAGAGAAAGTTATATAGCTCATGATAGGGTTAGGTTGGAAATGATCTGAGGAAGTGCATATATTTTAATTGATTTCATCTTGCAAAATGATGAGTTTCTGGAGATTATGAAGTCTAGAAGAATCTAGAAATGATGGGAATTCCTTGATTATGTTCCTTAAATGGTGGAGGATCAGAGGACCAGATGTTCACATCTCACTCTCTCCAGCTAGAGGGAGGAAGAATCCTTAAAGGCAAGGGGTGTTAAGAAGATGTAAATTTTATTTTATTTTATTGTCCTTTTAAAAATGTTTATGGTCATACAAAACGCACTTCCATTTTGGTCATTGTTGTAAAAGCAAAGTCATACATAACCAAAACCCCAAAATAAAACCAAAGATACATTAATGTGAAAGATGACTCTAACAGTTCTTTTTCTGGAGGTGGATAGCATTTCCTGTCATAAGTCTTTTAGGATTGTCTCACATCATTGCATTTCTGAGAGTAACCAGGTTTTCACAGATAAACATCATCCAACATGCTGTGCAACGTTCTCCCAGTTCTGCTTATTTTGCTCTGTATTGGTTCCTGCAGACCTTTTCAGCTTTTTCCGAAATCATCCTGCTTATCATTTCTTATAGCCCAATAGTATTCCATTGGTCATTTAGCCAGGATGTGCCAGAGGCAGGACTTGAAACCAGGTCTTCCCAAGTCCAAATATGGATTTCTAACCAACCTGCATTTGAAATAATTTATTAAGGGCTTATTATATGCCAAGTATTGAACTGAGTATTAAGGATATAAATAGAAAAATCATATAAGTCATCTCTCAAGGAGCTTACATCTTAATGATGGAGATAACTCACATAAAGGATTCCATTTGAGAGATTAGAAAAGCTTATTCATATGAAGTTATACATGACTAAAAATGGTTTTAGGAAGCAGTTTGAACTAGAAAATAGAATGATAGTCCTGAATATCCCTCGAGGATATTTATTTAAGCTCACAGAGCTTTAGTTGTCTCATTTGTAAAAGTGGGGATTATAGTACCTACCTCATAGGGCAGTTGGGGAGATCTCAAGTGATATAATTTAAAGTACTTTGCAAAGTTAAAAGTGTTATTTAAATGTCAGTGATTATTCCTTTTACCTCTTAAAAGAGTATCTGAATTTTAAGTAGGTATGGATATCTTAAATCAATACCTATAATTCTATGATTCTAGTTGCATCATTTGAGTGAGTTGTCAGTAAATAAACATTTATCAAGTACCTACTATGTTCCTGAACTTATGCTAAGGCAAGGGAAGGAATTATTTATTTGGGCAGGAAGCCTTCTTACCAACTCTGAAAACACACCACAGATGTAGCTGTCAACAACCAAATGAGGAAGCTCTTGGGGGTCTAGTGGACTACAAGCTTGACATGAGTCAAAGGTGTCATATATGGAAGTGACAATCCCCCTATCATCTAACTTATTGTGTTTAGTTCTGTGTGCCATGTTTTAGAAGGTCATAAATAAGCCTCAGTGAGTGATTAGGTTGATAAGGAAAGTGGCAATTGCATTCTTTTACCATAAATTGAAGTCTTCTAAGGTCTCTTGGAATCTGAAATTTTCTGATTCAGATTGTGTCACTGGTAGTATTTGGGATGATGAAGAGAAGACTTAGGGGTAAGACAATGAAAATAATTTTTAAATGCCTGAAGTTTTGTCATGTGGAAGATGGATTAGACTTGGTCCTATAAGGATAAAGCTAACACCAGTAGGTAGAGGCTACAATATCATGAAAACATTTAAAAATGAGCTGTCCTTTAGTGGCATAGGCTGTCTTAGGGGAGTGAATTCTCCTTACCAACTAGATCATGATTTCTCACATCAGGCAAAGGCAGCTGATGGTGCACTGGATAGAGCCCTACATCTAGGGCTACAAATTTGTTCAAATTTCACCTCAGATATTTATTAGCTATATGACCCTGGGTAAATCACTAGCCTCTGTCTCCCTCAGTTTCCTCATCTGTTAAGTAGGGATAATAATAGCACCTACCCCAAAGGGTTGCTATGAAAATAAAATAAATTAGTGCTTGTTTAAAAATGCCTGGGTAGAGGAAGAAAATAAAAGTGGGGCTAAAGGAGAGATGGGGATTAGGGAGAGAGTGGTTAGACAAAAAAATTATATTTCTAGGGAGAAATAAGATTAAAAGAGGGAATATAGAAAGAAGGTAAAATAGTGAAGAAAAATAGAATGAAGGGAAATATAAAATCAATCATTATAACTTTGAATGTGAAGATGATGAATTTACCCATAGAATGGAAATGGTTAAAAGATATGGACAGTTTTTGGATATATATCTGTATGTATGTATGTATATGAAAATGGCTCCAGATCATTATTGGTTAAAGAAATGCAAATCAAAACAACTCTCAGATATCTCATTCCTATCTTATTGGCTAAAATGGATAAAAGGGCAAAAACTACTAATGTTGGAAAAGTGGAAAAATAGGGACATTAATACCTGTTGGTGGAATTGTGAACTGCACCAACCATTTTGGAGAGTAATCTGGAATTACAATTAAAGAGTTATAAAACTGCACATAACTTTTGCTCCAGCAATACCACTCTCAGATTTATTTTCTAAGGTAATCAAGGATATATGTCCTGAAATATTTATAGCAGCTCTTTTTGTGGTGGCAAAGAACTGGAAAATGAAGGGATGTTCATCAATTGAGGAATGACTGGATAAGTTGTAGTATATGACTATAATGGAATATTATTGTGCCTTAAGAAATGGCAAACAATTGATTGCAAATAAATCTGGAAAGACCTGAATGAAGTGATGCAAAATGAAGTGAGCAGAACCAGGAAAATATTATACAAAGTAACAGCAATAATGAATGATAATCAACTGTGAGTGACTTAACTGTTTTCAACAAGGCAAGAATCTGGAACAACTCCAAGGAACTCATGATGAAAAAAAGGTATCTACTGTTATAAAGGGAACAGACCGAATCTAAACACAAATTGAAACATACCATTCTTTACCTTATTTCCTTCATGAATTTTCTCTAGTTTAAGCAATATGTGTCTTGTTTCACAACATGACAAACAGGAAAATATTTACTATATGATAATATATGTACAACCTATATCATATTACCTGCTTTTTTGAGGTGGGGAAAGGGTAGCAAGGAAAGAAGATGAGACATAGATTTTTGGACATACCTAATGTGAGAATTTGTTTCTCTTGGATAAGTATATTTATTATAATTTATTATATATTTATAACAAATTATATTACTGTTATGTTACATATTATGTTGCATATAAAAATATCTGTGCTTTCATACACAAAAAATGCCTGGTATATGGTAGGTAGTATATAAATGCTTATTCTTTTTCCTTTCTTTTTCCTCCCATTCAAGTGAAATGTAAATTCCTTGAGAAGAAATATCATTTTTCATTTTCTGTTGTTATTCTTAGCACCCAACATGATACATGGAACATGGGAGTGCTTATTACGTGCTGGTTACATTAGATTTTCTGGGATTTTATGACGTGTCATGACATAAGAGAGAAAGTGAGACTTTAATTCTGTGATTCATTCTATAATCCTTTCCACAATGTTAACAAGCTGAGAGTTATTGACAGGGTAGAGAGTAGCAAAACAGGTTTAGAACATCGAGCACTTACAGGAGACCAGATTAGTTGTTCCAGGTAGAGTTCTAGATGTTGGAGATGCAAGGTTTAGGAATTCAGGGTGATATTATGGAAAGTATGTTCTCTTTAGAGTCAGTTAACTGAGTTTGAATCCCACCAGTGCTGTCTGTGCAGCATTGGGCAAATCACAACTCTGAATTTCATTTCCCTCATTTGTTAAAATAATGGAGTTGGATGAGGTAGCTTTTAAGGACTCCAAAGTCTTAGATCTACTCATTAAGGAAATCTAAGTCTACAAATGACTTAACTCCTTTCTTTCTCTAGTCTGGGCCAATTTTCTTTTCTTTAAACCCCTACCTTTTATCATAGGATCAATATTGTGTATTGGTTCCAAGGCAGAAGAGTGGTAAGGGCTAAGCAATGGGAGTTAAATGACTTGAATAGGTCACATAGCTAAGAAGAATATGAGGACAGATTTGAACCTGGGACCTTCTGTCTCTAGGCCTGGCTCTCAGTACACTGAGCCCCTTAGCTGTACCCTCTGGGTCAATTTTCCCCATGGAACAGTTTATTAGCAGAGTGAATTTTTGATAATTTAGCAAATTTGTGAGCCATTAATGTGGAGGCATCCTTCCAGTGATACAAGTTGCAACCCATGAATATCTTATTCTGTGTAACAAACAAGGATGTTTTCTAAATGCTGAAAATTCAAAACCTAAATTGTGTAAATAGACCCTACCTTTAAGGAACTTAATATCACTCACAGGCTTTGCCTAACAAATCTTCAAAACATTTTTATATCAAATATTATTATCAATCAGATTTGTGAAAGAGTAAAACATTTTTTCAAGTCTATCCAAAGCATTAGTCATTTACAAATTTTTCCCAGTGCTTCCCACACTTAACCATAACTATTTTATTTATTTATTTTTTTGACCAGGCCTATAATTTCCATCAGTGGGTAGAATTCCCAGCACCAGTACTGATCAGCAACTCTTCTGTAATTTAGAGTCAGAGAGATTTCCATGGGTCACTGAGAGTTTAAGAGATATCTTTATGCTCACACAGCAAGTATGCATCAGAGGTGGGATTTGAACCTAGGACTTCTATAAGCAAATTGTTTAAATCAAATGCTACTTCACTGTAAGAAATGATGAACAGACTAATTGTTTTAAATGGAAAGACTTACATGAACATATGAAGAGTGAAATGAGCAGAACAAAGAAAAGATTATATACAGCTACAGAAATATTGTTTGAAGAATTATTTGTATATGTTCGTCTCCAGAGAAAGAACTGAAAAATGAAAATAAGTAATAGATAATAAATAGAAATAAGACATAGTTATATATATATATATATACACATATATATCTTTATATTGAATAATGCCTTCTCTAACAGGGGAAGGAAAGAGAGGAAGGGAGTTACTTGGGTATCTTAATGTGACAAATAAACAAATAAATTTTAATTTTAAAAAGATCACTTAAAATTATAAATGGCTTTGCAAAATTAGAGCATTGAATTTGATTACCTATGACATCCTTTTCAGCTTCTCTTATCTACTATTACCATTCTTCTTTCATTGAAATGCGGGATTCTAATAATATTTGAATGTATCATGGTTCCCTTTAACAATATGGTGAAAGCCTGGGCCCAATTTCAGAATAATATCAATTGTCTGCATTTTTAATTGAAGAAAATGTCACATTTCAGTTAGAAGTCAGTGAAAATAAAAATGGAATTTTTTTCTTATTCAAGTTTCACAGACCCCTTGAAACTGAAGAATCTCTAATTGAAATAATGAATAAATGAGTTCTTGTATATCAAATTGATGAGACACTAGCACATTAGATGAAATCTGTTTTTAATATTTAAATTTTGGCTCAATAAAAAACTTTTTAGCTTGATATTTCTAAGGTCTTGGGTTTGTAATCCTGTCATTGTTTACATGAATATCTGCTCATTGGATAAGTATTTTCATTGTTTTTCTTTTGTTCTTTTTTCTCTATTTTTTTCCATTATGTCTTAGAATCAACACTAAGTATTGGTTCCAAAGCAGAAGAGTGGTAAGGGCTAGACAATGCGGATTAAATGTTTTGCCTATGGTCAGACAGCTAGGAAGTGTCTTGAGGCCAAACTTGAAACCAATGCATCTTATCTGCAAACCTGACACTCTGTCCTCTGAGCCACCCAGCTAAACAACATAAAACAGAGTGACACTGTTCTTCTGATGAATCAGGAGGGAGCTTGACTATCAAAATTCAGAGGATAATTTCTCAAAAATGTAGGCAGGAGAAAAGCATGTCTTCTGGTGTTCTAGAGCTGAATGACTATACATCTATTTCTTTTATATCTCTGCTTCCTGTGGGTATCTGGAACCTGTTCATATCCCTTGGGCATTCTCCTAAGGGTGGGGCAAAGATTTAAAATAATCTCTTTTCTTACTTTCTTGTACATCTCTTTGAAGTATCAAGAAAACTGGAGCCAGCAGTAATGACTCCCTAGAGTAAACTGGGTGTTGGCTTAGCCTCAGGAAAGGAGTGAGAGTGGGAGACTAAAGGGTTTCCTTTTCTTTCCACATTTAGGAAGTAAATATTTCCTAGAACATAAGGAAAAGCCAGATTATGAGCGATTTTCTCAATATCGTTAGATATGCCACAGAAACCAGAAAAAGAACTAGATCAATGATATTATGAAAAGGAGGCATAATAGATGGTTAACCATGGATTGAACTGGTTTAGAGACCTAGAGAAAGATCTTTCAGTCTACTCAGTGCCCGTTATGTTGAAGGTTTATTGGAGAGCATAGGAAGATATTAAAGAATAAGAAGATTTGAATAGTAACTATTGGATAGAATATTCACATTGATGATATCAATGATTCAATAAATTATTGAAATATAATTAATTAGAGGAAGCTAGGTGGCTTAATGGCAGAGTCCCAAGCCTGCAGTTTGGAGGATCTGGGTTCAAATGTGACCTCAGACACTTCCTACCTATGTGACCCTGGGCAAGCCACTTAGTTCTAGTTACCTATTCCTTGCCTTTCTGTCTTAGAAGGGAAGTGGATGGAAAGTTAAGAGTTTTTTTAAAAAGAGAGAAAAAAAAAGAAATATAATTCATTGAATCAAATGGGAAGAAAACAAAGAATCCAGGCTAGTTCCTGACTTGTGACTAGTCATCAATTCCTTAGATCTTTATCTAGTATAATGGTTATAATGAATAATGATTATGATGATTATTATCATAATTCCATGTTAGGATCACAAGATCATATATTGAGAGCATGAAGGGATATTTATGACCCAGTTAGTCCAGCTTCTTCATTTTATAGATTAAAGAACTGGCCTAATATTTGTACAGAACCTTGTAATTCAGAGTTGTTTCAGGGACATTATTTCACTTGCTCCTCATAGTACTTTCATGAAGTATAGATACATATGTATACACATATGTTTATATTATCCATAAGTATATCTATGTATGTGTACATATATTCATGCATATGAATACATACACATATTTCTATAAACATACATTTTATATATCCATATAGGTTAAACTGAGGGTCATTTTAGAGGGAAGATAAAGGAGGACTGGGAAATATTTCTTGTAAAAAGTGGAACTTTACCTGAAATCTGAAGGAATCCAAGAAAGCTGGAAGGCACAGAAGACAGTAGGAAAGAGTTCCAGATATGGGGGATAATCAGTAAAAATGCCTGGAAATGCAAGACAAAGTGTCATACACAAGGAATACCAAGGAAGCCAATGTCTTTGGCTCTTAAAGAATGTGAAGAGAAGAAAGCAGTAAGACCAGAAGGTAGGAAGAGGCAGTTTATAAAAGGCTTCAAATGGCAAGCAGAGGGTTTTGTATTTATTCACTGAGTTTACTGAATATGGGAGGTATGGCATGGTTAGACTTGTGCTTTAAAAAGAGCAATTTCATGGCTGAATGGAAGATGGATTGGAATGGGGAGAGTTTTGAGGTGGGAAGACCAACCATCAGACTATATATAATATGGATTATATAATAGTTTAGGCATGGATTGATGAAGGCATGTATCAGGGCAGTAGCAGAGTTAAGAGAGAAAGGGACATATACAAGAAATATTATAAAGGTATAAAAATATAAAAGTATTATAAAAGCAGAAAGGAGAAGTCTTCACTACAGACCCTATATGCCAGGATAAGAGAGAGTGATGAGATGAATATTATGCTCTGTAAGCCTGGGCAACTAAGAGGATGGTGGTGGTATTGACTATAGCAGGGAAATTAGGAGGAGGGGAAGATTTGGGGGGGAAATGAGTTCAGTTTTAGAAATGTCGAGTTTAAGATATCTACAGAATGTATATTTCAATATACCCAATAGGTAGATGGAGGTGTAAGACTGATTGGAAGTTAGAAAAGAAGTTATGTTTAGACAAATAGCTTTGAGAATCATTTGCATAGAGATGATACTTAAATCCATGGGAGTTACTGAAACCACCAAGTGAAACAGCAAAGAAGGAGAAAAAAAAAGGATAGAGTGTTGGGGGATGCCTACATTTGTAAGATTAATGAGTATAAAAAGCTAGCCAAGTGGACTGTGAAATAACAATCAGACAGAGAGGAGGAGAACCAAGAGAGAGTTCTGAAAACTTAGAGAGAAGACAGTATCAATAAGAATAACGTGATCAAGATGTCAAAGAATGAAGAGCGTTCAAGAAGAACAAGGTCTGAGAAAATATCATTAGATTTAGCAATTAAAAATTATTGATAATTTTGGAATTAGCAGAGTTGGGGAAAGAGTATGAAAAATAGAGTAGATACATGAATTGTAGATGTCTTTCTCAAGAATTTTAGCTACAAAAAGAAGGAGGAGAGATAATAAATAAGAACTGGTGGGGATGGATAGATTTCCATGTTTTTCTTTAAATTTATTTTATTATTTATTTATTTTGACAGATATTTCTCAATTATATTAAATACTTAAGCATTCATTTAAAAATTTTTTGAGTTCCAAATTTTCTCCCTCTCTCCTTCTCCTTCTCTATCTCTTGGGAAGGCAAGCAATATTGTATTGATTATATACACAAAATCATGCAAAGCAATTTCCATATTAACCATGTTACAAAAAAAACACATCTAAAAAAAGCCTCAAGGAAAATAAAGTGCAAAAAGAAAGTAGCATAGTATAGTAAAAAGAATACTGGCCATGGAGTCAGAAGAAGTGTTTTATTCCCAGATTACCTTTACACAGATTTATTTCCCTCAGTTTACTCACCTGTATGATGGGAGGATTTCAGACTACAGATGTGATAAGGTACTTTCCATCTCTAACATCCTGAGTTCTTAGGGGTCTTCCAACTTTGATAATTTTTGCTCTATTATTCTCTTCTGGACAGGCTGATTTATTAATAATAGTAGCTAGCATTTACAAAGCACTTTATGATTTTCAAAGTGCTTGATATAGATTATTTCACTTACTCTGCATAACAAACCTTCCCATCTTACAAATGAGGAAACTGAGGCAGACAGAAATTTAGTGACTTGTCTAAGGTCATGAATCTGGTATTTTTCAGACAATAGCTTTGAATTCAGGTCTAACATTCTTCATTTATTGTCTTATCTAGATGCCTGTATTCTATGATTCTTAGGTCCTTCTGCCTCTGAAATTCTATGTTCGATGATTCTTAAAGATCCTTCCAGCTCCAGTAGTCTATAATATAGTAGTCTTTTAAGAAATCTTAAAAAATTAATTTATTGATTTTTTTACATTTATTTAAAAAGTTTCCAGTATCAAATACCCTCTTTCCCTCCTTTCTTCCCACACCCATTGAGAAGGCAAGAAATGTGACATTAATTATACATGTGAAATCATTCAAAACATTTCTTTATTAGCCTTATTGCAAAAACCCAAGAAAAATAAAGAAAGTGAAAAAGTTTCATTTCAATCAGACTCCATCTTCAATCAGCTCTCCCTCTGGAGGTGGATAGCATTTTCCATATTAAAGTCCTTTGGAATTGTCTTGAATCATTGCAATAATTGAAATAGCTAAGTCATTCACAGTTGATCATTGTAAAATATTTCTATTCCTATGAACTGTGTTCTCCTGATTCTGCCCACTTCACTTTGCATGATTTCATATGTCTGTCCAGGTTTTTCTAAAAGTATCTTTCTTGTCCTTTCTTATACCATAATAATATTTCATCACAATCATTTATCACAATTTGTTTAGCATCTCCCAGTTGATGGGCATCCCCCCAGTTTCCAGTTCTTTGCACCACTGAAGGAGCTGCTATACATATTTTGTACATATGTTTCTTCCCTTTTTTCTTTCATCTCTTTGGAATATAGATCTAATAGTGCTATTACCAGGTCAAAGGACATAAAAAGTTTTATAGCTCTTTGGGCATAATTCCATAATTTTTAACCTGTTAATCTTGGGCTTTGATCTTGTGTTAATTTTTGAGAATACATGAGAACACACTAATCTTTCTATAGCTGCTTTAAGATGATAGTTCCTATATTTCATTAATTTTACATAGGTTTTCATTAAAAACAGTTTCCAAATCCATTATATTTCATTTTGTAGCTCCAAAGTACATGTTAAAATAATTACAGACTATGTACAATTTTTTAAAATACATGCCATTACCATTAAGCATTATTTTCCGAATGATGGTAATTCCCTTGAAACACCTGACTACAACTTTTGCCTCAATTTTTTGTGCTTTATATATCTTGCCTGGGCAATACCAGATTATTTGCAAATATGGCTTTTGTCATTAGTTCACTTTGACCTCTTTAGTCTTTAAACTCTTTCTTTGGTCCATTTTTATTATTATTCCTATATGACCTAGGTGTGAAAAATTTTCAAAGCAATTTATAAAGTAAAGTATTAAAACTGATAGTTAAGAATGCCATAATAGTATTACTTATGGGTAACATATTACATAAATTGAATTGGATATTAAATTTTAATTTTTAATGAGAAAAGGAAACACTGGAAAAACAAATGAGAAATATTTGTCTATTAGAAAAGGGAATGTTATTCAGCCATTCTCCAATTGGTGGACATCCCTTCAATTTCTACTTCTTTGTCATCACAGAAAGAATGAATACAAATGCTTTTTGTACAATTAGACCCTCTCCTCCATCTTTGATCTTTTTGGAAAATGGACCTAAAAGTGATATTGCTAGGTCAAAGATTATATGCAGTTTTTATGGCTCTTTGGGCATGGTTCCAAATTGCACTTCAGAATGCTTGTATACATTCACAACTCCATCATCAACACATTATCGTCCCAATTTTTTCATACCCCCTCTAGCATTTATCATTTTCCTTTTTTTAAAATTAGCCATGATGATAGGTATGAGTTGGTACCTCAGACTTGTTTTAATTTGAATTTCTCTAATAATGATTTGGGACATTTTTTCATATGACTAATGAAAGGTTAAACTTATTCATCTGAGAATTGTCTGTTTATATCCTTTTTTCTTTTTTTTTCTTTTGTGTTCTTTGTTATAATGAATAACTTTCTGAATCAGAAAGGAGAGTTATAGATTATCTTGGGAAATGAAGGTAATATAAAGCAAAAGATATAATTTCAAATTTTGAGAATAAACTCCACCAGAAGTAATTTTATAAAATACCATAATAACACACTCCATTTTTCAAAACCCTTATACTTACCCAAAAATATGAATTAAATGACTAGAATTATCATTTAGTGTCTACATCAGCAATAATATCCCCATCAGTTCATGTATTCAAGCAGTTGTTTTTCTTCTGTGTTTCTCCTCCCACAGTTCTTTCTCTGAAGATGGCTAGTTTTCTTTCTCATAAGTCCCTCAGCCTTGCTCTGGATCTTTGCATTGCTGCTAGTAGAGAAGTCTGTTATGTTTGATTGTACCACAGTGTATCAATCTCTGTGTACAATGTTCTCCTGGATCTGCTCCTTTCACTCTGCATCAATTCCTGGAGGTCAGGTTTTTTTGTAGTTTGATAGGCATAGCACTAAATAGGTAAATTAATTTGGGTAGGATGGTCATTTTTATTATGTTAGCTCATCCTACCCATGAGAAATCAATGCTTTTCCATTTGTTTAGATCTACTTTTAATTCTGTGGAAAGGGTTTCATAGTTTTGTTCGTATAATTCCTGCATTTGTCTTGGCAGATAGATTCCTAAGTATTTTATATTGTCCAGGGTGATTTTAAATGGAATTTATCTTTCTAACTCTTCAGGCTGTGATGTGTTGGAAACATATAGAAATACTGATGATTTATATGTGTTTATTTTGTATCTTGCAACTTTGCTAAAGTTGTTGATTATTTCCACTAACTTTTTAGTTGATTCTCTAGGATTTTTTAAGTAGACCATCATATCATCTGCAAAGACTGATAGCTTAGTCTCTTCACTGCCTATTTTAATGTTTTAGTTTCTTTTTCTTCTCTAATTGCTACTGCTAGTGTTTCTAATACAATGCTAAATAAGGTGACAATGTTTCACTCCTGCTCTTATTGGGAATGATTCTAATTTATCACCATTGCAGATGGTGTTTGTGATGGTTTTAGATATATATCATTTATTATTTTTAGGAAAGGCCCTTCTATTCCTAAACTTTCTAGTGTTTTCAGTAGGAATGGGTGTTGTATTTTGTCAAAGGCTTTTTCAGCATCTATTGAGATAATCACGTGGTTTTTTATTATTTTGCTTGTTGATATGCTCAATTATGTGAATGATTTTCCTAATGTTGAACCATCCTGGCATTCCTGGTATAAATCCCATCTGATCATAATGAATAACCCTTGTGATCACTTGCTGGAGTCTTTTTGCTAGTATTCTGTTTAAGATTTTTCCATCTATGTTCATAAATTGAGATTGGTCTGTAATTTTCTTTCTGTTTTTGATCTACCTGGCTTTGGGATGAGTACCATATTTGTTTCATAAGAGGAGTTGAAGAAGAATCTTAATGTTCTCTTTCATTTAAGGACATTTTTATTCCTGTAATTTCCATGTCAAATAGAAATGTGGCTACATTGTTTTTTTTTAAACTGGTATCTGACCATGCTTTATTCTCTGGAATCTCAATATGACCTATTCACTGCAAAATAAAATCTGGTATGAGGTATAACTATTTTGGAGCACATCCCAGTAAACTTATTTATTGAAATGTCACAATTTCTTTTTAGTAATTCAGCCTTAGAGTATGAACCCAAGGATTTATAGCAATATGGAAATTAATGGTAGGAGACATCAGCTTGATTTGTGTAATAGCACATATTACCCCAGGCCTTGGAAACTTCCCCAAATCACAAAATCTCAGAGGTAGAAATGTTCTCAATTGCTATCTAGTTTAATTGGTAGCTAAACAAGACTGTCTATGACAAGTGGTCATCCAGCCTTTGTTCAAAAACTTCCAATGAGGTGGCATTAACCCATTACTGTCAAGGCATTCCATTCCACTTTTAGAGAGCTCTGATTGTTAGAAAGGTTTTGTGTTCTTTTATTAAGCCAAAATTTATATTTCTGCAGCTTTTGCTGAAGAAAGTCTTCATCCTTTTTATGGAAAGAACAATTTTAATTCTTTCTCCACATAAAAATCCTTAAAATACTTGAATTCTGCTATACTGTCCACCTTGTCTTCTTTTCCAATCCATCAATCAACAAGTGTTTCTTACATGTCTACCATGCCCCAGGCACTGTGTTAGTTTGGGGGTAAAGGGGGAGTAAAATGCAATAAATAAGAATCCTATTCTCTAGAAGCATAATCCTATTGTCCATGTATATGAAACTGAGTTTTGTGTGTGTTTTTTAAAGGGAACATTAACTATAACAAAATAGTAATAAAACTTGTGGTTTCTTTGTAACCTCATGTAATCCCCATTTTATTTTCTTCCATGCACTTTAAAATGTTTTATTTTTAAATCTTATTATTTTAATGAACAAAAATCTCTTCTATTTTCCTCCCACCTTTGCTCTCTATATGTCAAAGAAAAACAAAACCCTTATATCAAATATTGACTCAAAACAAGTCATTGCATTGGCCATGTCCCAAAAGCATATGTACCTATCTGTACATGGTGTTCATCACTTCTTAGGAGGAGGATACATTTTGACAAGACTCTTCTGGAATAATTGGTTATTATTGCATTGATTGGAGTTCTTAAGTCTTTCAAAGTTGTTCATCTTTAAATGTTGTTGTTATTACAAATTGCTCTCCAGGTTCTTTTACTCTGAATTAGTTCATAGAAGTTTTCTCAAGATTCTCTGAAACTTTCTACTTTTTAATTTCTTGGGATAGAGTAATATCCCATCCCATTTTTAAGACTTAATTTGTGTAGTCATTCCCTAATTGATCAGCACCCTCTTACTTTCCAGTTTTTGTCATAATAAAAAGAGCTACTCTAAATAATTTTATACTTGTAGTTTTTTTCTCCTCTTTCTTTGGTTTCTTCACAATATAGACCTAGTAAAACATTGGATCAAAGACTACACATAGTTAAGAAACTTTTTAATATCACTATAAAGCAATCCTTTGGCAGTTTGATTGATTGGTATAGCACTGAATGAATTAGTTTAGACAGAATTGTCATTATGTTATATTGTATTAGCTGACCCACGAACAATGAATATTTTTTCAATTATTTGATCGATTTATTTATGCAAAGAGCATTTATAATTTTATTAATGTAGTTCCTGTCTATTTTGTGGCAGGTAAAAGTACATTTTTATATACATTCTATACATATACATAATATATAATGTACATTTATATACATTCTATATTTTTTAAATATAATTTTTCTCTTTTCTTGTTAGGTTTGTTGGTAATACACAGAAGTGCGGTAAGTATTTGGGTGTATTTATTTTATATTCTGAAAATGAAGCTATTATTTCATTTAATTTTTTAGTTGATATTCTAGAATTCCCTAAGTAAACCATCATATCATTTGCATAAAGCTATAATTTTATTTATTCATTACCTATGCTTATGCCCAGGGCTGTTAGGTGGCAGATAGAAGACTGGCCTTAGGCTCAGAAGGACTTGAATTTAAATCCATCTTGAGACACTTACTTGTTATGTGTTAAACTGTTTCATCATTATTTTGATGAAATTTTTTTATGATTTGTTTTTAACCTACCCATTTTTAGTTATAGGTTATTTAGTTTCTAATTCATTTTAATATTTCTTACAGATACTTTATTGAATATAATTTTATTATTTTGAAGATTATGAAATATATATCTATATTTAATATTTTTCTGCATTTGAGCTTTTTACACTAATGTTTGATTATTTTTGTGAAGGTTCCATGCATAGTTGAGAAATATGCATAGTTCTTTTTAATCCAACTCAGTTGTTATCAGAAATCTACCATTTTTATCTTTCCTAAAATTCTGTTAAAGTCTTTAACTTCTTTCTTGTTTACTTTTCTCTTGGATCTAGAAAGAAAAGAGTATATTGAGGTCCCTCACTTTTATAATGTTAAGATCTATCTATGCATTTAACTTTTCTTTTAAATTAAAATTCAGTGACATATGTTCAGAACTGATACTGATTCATTTTCTTTCTTTTCTTTTCTCTTCTAAACCTTTACTTTTTGTCTCAGAATCAATACTGTATATTGGTTTCCTTCCTTCCTTCCTTCCTTCCTTCCTTCCTTCCTTCCTTCCTTCCTTCCTCCCTCCCTCCCTCCCTCCTTCCCTCCCTTCCTTCCTCC